>NW_018252958.1:642-1495 GCF_001263595.1 Phalaenopsis equestris
CACTATTTCTTTCTCACTCTCTCTAGCTCTCTCCCTCTTTCTCTATCTCATCTCTCTCACTATTTCTTCATCCTTTTCTAGCTCAATCTTTATTTTCTCTCCTTTCGATCTCTATCTCTATCCCACTATCCCTATCTTTCTCACTCTGGCTCCTTATTACTCCCTCTTTCTCTTGCTCTCTCTCACTCTCTCACTTTCATTGCCTCTCCATATTTCTCTCTCTCAATCTTCTCGTAGATTCTCCTTCCTGTTCTCTTTTCTCCCACTCTCTCCTTTTCTCTCACCCTCTCTCTCAGTCTAAATACAAAGAGGAGAGTGAGAGAGAGTGTGTGAGAAAGAGAGATAATAATGTGTGTGAGAGAGAGAGGGAGAGAAAAAGTTAGAGAACGAAGCGTAAGAGAAAGTGAGAAATAGTGTGGAGATAAGAAGAGGAAGAGAAGAAAGCAATACAATAATAGAGTGAAAGGCGAGAAAAGAGAGTGAGCGATAAAGCAAGAGAACGAATAAGCAAAGAAAGAGAGGGAAGTAAGAGTGATAGAAAAGAGAGCAAGAGAATGATAAATAGAGAGAGATAGAGGGGGACGAGAAAGATAAGAGAGAGAGGGAGCAACAATAAGAGAGAGAATGAGAGAAATATAGAGAGAGGAGAGAGACTAAGGGAAGAAAGAGCAAGAGTGAGTGAGTGAGAGAGGAAGACATTGAGTGAGAGGGAGGGAAGTGAGAGAGAGGAGCAGAAAGAGGGAGGGAGTATTGAGAGGGTTACAGAGAGAAAGGGAGGGTATCTGACTCTTCTATCTGTCTCTCACTCTTTCTGTCTTTCTCTCTCTCCCTCTCTCCTACTATATTGATTTAT
>NW_018252959.1:0-2063 GCF_001263595.1 Phalaenopsis equestris
GGTGAGTCCTTAAAATGTTTAATTAAGGATGATTCTATTGAGCAGAGAATACTAAGTTTAATAGGCCTCTGAGATATCCAACAAGTTAAGAGGGGGAAGCAGGTCCATGCCTCTCTCTCACTAGTTAGTGAAAAGCCTCGAGTCCATTTAAACTTATTATGTTGCTTAATAGTTCATCCTGTAAATACCCTTATTACTCATTGAACCCTGATGTCTCAATTATCCCTAAGAAAGGGGTAATTATCATTTGTCATTCAATTTAAGAATTATGTGGGTGAAGACCCTTAAAGGGGCAAGTTAGTGTAATTTGAAAATCATACCCCTAAGTCTAGGAACATTTAATCTTAATAAACTTCCAAATTTTTATTAATGAATTAGAAATTTATTAATCTTAATTAACAAAGTGAAATTGGTTTCTACCAATTAACCCCTTTGTGTTTCAAACATCAAATGAATAATGAGGAAAGTGAAATTGGTTTCTACCAATTAACCCCTTGTGTTTCAAGCATCAAGTAAATGTATTAAGATTAGAGGTTACCCATTCCCCTCCTTGAATTAAGCCTAAATGTTAATTAAGGCAAAATTTCCAAAATTTTACACATTTGGCCCTAAGGCTCTATCACTTCATAATTCATCAAATTTAATTCAAATGACTTTGAAATTTTTATCCTACCTCACTCATGGGTGAATTGAGGCATCAGAGGATAAAGTGTGATTTTTCACATTTTATTTAATCTATATAATTATTTTAATGCAAAAAATAGGATTTTTCAATATTAATTTATTTAATTAATCAAAATAAGATTTTTTATCAAGAGAGAATTTTAGAGGTTCATATAGGTCAGAAGAACACCTTGACAAAATCTTGATTTTTCAAATTATATTTTAATTATTATAATTATTTAATGATTTTTACTGATTACAAAATATATTTTGATTTTGAAAATTACCTTTTATATTTTTATTAAATCTCCCTAAGTTCAGGAACTTAGAAAAACAAATTTCATATTTGAATGACTTATATTTTATTTATTATAATTATTTTAATGAGAAAATAAGGAAGATACATCTTAGGTCTTTAAAAATTTATTTTTTAATTTAGAAAAAATTAGGAAAAATATTTCAATGAGTCCCAAGTGATCAAGAAATAATTAGGACATTTTGAACCATTTTTGAATTTTTGAAATTTTTTAATCATTTTTAATTATTTTTAATTCAAAATATAGCTCAAAAATAAACTATTTATTTAAAAAAAATTATTTTTCCTAAGTGTTCATAATCACAAAGAACTCAGAAAACCACTTTTCATAATTTTACTGAGTATATTTAATTTAATATAATTATTTTTGTACAAGAATGACATTTTACTTATGAAATTAAATTTAGTGCTTAAACTTAATCAAATAAATTTAAAATTTTTAGAGTGAGTCAACATGATTTTTCCGCACAATGTGGAATTTATTTTATTAAATTTTGAATAATATTTAATTTAAATAATTTAATACAAGTTTTAGGCATTTAGCTAGCTATAAAAATATAAAAAATTATCCAAACTATCCTGACATTTTTTCCGAAGTTTCTCTGACCATAGGGAACCTATTAAAATTCATTCCATAATTTTTCAAATGATATTTTAATTTATATAATTAATTTAAGCCAAAATATTCATCCAAGTTTGGAATTAAGGTTACATGCATAGAGATGCTCTCTGACCTTGTAAAAATCAGAGAGCATCCCCTCTGTCATGAAGAAGGAGCCCCCAAATTTTCAAACTTTGATGAATAATATTTAATCAATTAAAATTAAAATACCTCAGAGACTATTTAATTAATTAAAAATTAGAGACTCATCAAATAATTTTTATTTTTAGTCTACATTATTCTCCTCTGTTCACTGAGCAAGAGGGTATTTTTAGTTTATTTTTATGATTTTTCTATGCAATGATATGAATTTTTGAAGTTCTGGCATTTATTTAAATCATTAAATCCTATTTTCCTACTTAACCCATTCAGCGGCCACGCAATCCCCGTACACGTCGAGTTTTCCACGCGACGATCTTTGAT
>NW_018252959.1:2368-3089 GCF_001263595.1 Phalaenopsis equestris
GCTTTGTTTCACACGATCATTGGGGTCCAAGGAGGCTAGGGATTAAGTCCCTGGTCTTGGTGTAAGGCCTATGTATGAATTCGATCACGACCGGATTTGGGTGTTGGTCTAGAGCTATGGTAGAGGCTTTGTGGAAGGTGGATTTGATGGGGCTTTGGCTTCTTTCACTCTTGTGAAGGTGTGGGCACAAATAATTGAAGTTTGGTGGAGTGTGGAGGTGTATTGGGCTGTGTTCTGGTTTTCGGCCTCAAAATTGGGCTCCGGCAATGGGAATGGGTGAGGAAAAATGGTTAGAATGCACTGAGGGGATCTTAGGGAAGCTCTGTGTAAAGTTTGGAGAGACCTCTCTAAGGAAATTGCAGCACTTAGTTTAACGACCATTGAGGTGGCCTTAGGGTGGTTAGGTCACATTTAGTGTATGGGTCCAAGTGGGTGCAAATGATAAAAAATTGGGTTTAGGCTAAATTAGACATGCCAATTGGCCCAATTAATTGTTTCATTTGGTGTATATGATCATAAGGAACAACTTTGGTGAAGGATGGAATTGGTTTTGAGTCCAATTGTGGGGTCAATTTGAAGGAAATTTGAACTTTAATCAATTTGGTCATGTTGGGCTAGGCTTGGGTCTAGCTTGGGTTAGCCTTGGGATAGTTGGAGTGACCCCACCTACTAAGTACGTAGAGGTTGGGAGCAATATGTGGAACTCCAGGATGAGTGGAGA
>NW_018252959.1:3778-4861 GCF_001263595.1 Phalaenopsis equestris
CTGATTCAGAAATGAGAATTGAAATGTAGGTCAATTCTCAAAAGAGAATGCCGGAATATAAGGACGGACCTCGAATGTAATGAATTAGAAATGTAGGATTGATTCGGAAATGAGAATTGAAATATAGGTCAATTCTTTAAAGAAAATGTCAGAATGTAAGGACTGACCTCGAATGTAATGAAACAGAAATGTAGGACTGATTCGGAAATGAGAATTGAAATGTATGTCAATTCTCAAAAAAAGGTGTCAGAATGTAAGGACCGACCTCGAATGTAATGAATCAGAAATGTAGGACTGGAATGAGAATTGAAAGGTAGGTCAATTTTCAAAAGAAGGCATCGGAATATAAGGTCAGACCTAAAATGTGAAGAATCAGAAATTTAGGGCTAATTCAGAAATGAGAATTGAAAGGTAGGTCAATTCTCAAAAGAAGGCGTCAGAATGTAAATTTTATAGAGCTCCTCCTCCCTCAAATCAGCCACCTACTGCAGAACGCCGAGGCAACAAAAGATCTCCCTTCTGTTGATCTTCGTCCATATCTGAGCAAATCCTTTGACAGTTTTGACCAAAAGCTCTAAGATCTCAAACAAAACGAGTAAATCTCAGCCCTAGACTGCATTGTCTTCGCTTATGCTGCCAATTGGGTTCCCTCAATTGCAGCAAATTTTGAATCAGAAATGTGAAAATGAGATTTGAAAAGTATGTCAATTCTCAAAAGAGAGTCTCAGAATGTAAGGACCGACCTCAAATGTAATGAATCAAAAATATGAAAATTAGAATTGAAATGTATATCAAATCTCTAATGAGAGTTTTGGAATGTAAGGACCTACCATGAATGAAATGAATCAGAAATGTAGGGCTGATTCAAAAATGAGAATTGAAATGCAGGTCAATTCTCACAGAAGGGTGTTGGAATGCAAGGACTGACCTCAAATGTAATGAATCAGAAATGTAGGACTGATTCAGAAATGAGAATTGAAATGTAGGACAATTCTCAAAAGAAGGTGTCGGAATGTAAGGACCGACCTCAAACGTAAAGAATCAGAGATGTGGGACTGATTCAGAAATGAGAATTGAAATGTA
>NW_018252959.1:4913-5766 GCF_001263595.1 Phalaenopsis equestris
GAATCAGAAATTTAGGACTGATTCGGAAATGAGAATTTAAATGTAGGTCAATTCTCAAAAGAAAGTGTCAGAATGTAAGGACCGACCTCAAATGTAATGAATCAGAAACGTGGGACTGATTCAGAAATGAGAATTGAAATGTAGGTCAATTCTCAAAAGAAAGTGTCGGAATGTAAGGATCGACCTCAAATGTAAGGAATCAGAAATGTAGGACTGATTCATAAGTGAGAATTGAAATGTAGGTATCAACCCAAAGATGGGAGAATTGAAATTTAGGTATTAATCTCAATGAGAGAGTCAAAATTTAGGTATCGACCTTAAAAGATGAGAATTAGAATTTAGGTACTGATTTGAAGATGTGAGAATTGAAATTTTCAAAAAGCCTGTGGTGTGGAATTTGTGGTAGTGTGTCATGTGGAAATGTTGATCTTGACAATGATTTGTAGAGCTTTGTGGAGTTTTGTGCAGAATGTGAAATTCTGCGAGGATGTGTAGAGAGTTAGTGTTAGATAACGATGGTTGTGCCGCGCACACAAAGAGTAGGAAATTCTGAAAATGGAAGGATCCACTCAACAAGTTTGTTTTATTTTCTTGTTGTTTTGTTTATGAAAATTTAATTTCTCAAAATTTGTTTTTAAAGATTTAATTTCAATTTGTTTATTTTCAAAAGAATTTTTATTATTTATTAATTACAATTATCTTTTATTTGTGTTTCTCATTTCTTTTCTTAAATATAATTGTTGTAAATTTGTCGTTTCGTTCTTTGTTCATTGGAATTCCGAACCATTGCATGGTTCGCGGCTTTCATCCATCACACAAAAAGGCAATTGACAAAAAGGCACAATTTGAGAGA
>NW_018252959.1:6605-10558 GCF_001263595.1 Phalaenopsis equestris
CTTCATAGAATTCATATTCTCTTTTGTTTACCTTGCTTAATTTGTAATATGCCACCATACCGGGAGCTGGCAGCTGTCTAGGACGTTCTTTCCTCCGGGCTTCGGCAGGAATCCAAATCGGTGCTGGCCGATCCAAAATATGAGATTCAGCCTTAAGCGGGATTTATGATCCTGGGCTCCGCGGTGCATGTTGATCCGTCCCCAGTGGGACATACGATTCATTTGCCACAAAATATGGAGTCTGAGACTCGTTGGTGCTTGCAGTGTATTCTTCTAGGGTACTGAAACACTGTAGATGTAAAAAATTGCAGTCCAAACATTCTACAAATGCGTCCGTGACTGATGTCCTGGCTGGTATCTCGACGTTGCATGTTGGGCAACCTCTGCACAAGATATCTGGGACCGGGTGTACATCTGATCCTGTCAGAAATCCTGATTCTTTGTCTGTAGTAGGAAGGCTGGCGGAAGTCTTTCTCAGCTCTGGATCATAGATATGTTCCTAAGGAATGAGGGTAAGAAAACCACTTACGTTTCTTTGGCGCTTGCGCTCCTGTCGCAGAAAGGCTCTCTATTTCTTTCGGCTCGCCTTTCTGCATTGTGTTCTGCGGAGTGGAGTATTTGGTACTTGTTCACTGTGGGCAGCTATTAAGCCCCTCGCTGGAGTAGTGGAGGGCAGTCGGCTGGGCCCCTCCATCGGATCTTGTTCTGTTACCACATTATTACCCTTACGTGACACGTCGTCTTGAGTGGTCACCCTCAACAGTGAGGGTAGTCCCTTCTTTTTATCATTGCTGACTATGCCCATTAGAGGACCTTCATAATCCATATCAATCTGGTTGAAATCCATGTTGAAATCTACGACACCTCCTTGTGGCGCAATCTCTTCATTCAGTGCAAGGGTTCAGCCGTCCTGGAAGGCAAAGATCAGCCTCTATCCTGACATTTTTTTTTGCAGACGACAAAAAGAAACATCAGTGGGCCAAAGTTTGGCATGAATAAGAACAAAACAGAGTATTTAAAGGGTTCAGCCGTCCTGGAAGGCAAAGATCAGCCTCTATCCTGACATTTTTTTTTGCAGACGACAAAAAGAAACATCAGTGGGCCAAAGTTTGGCATGAATAAGAACAAAACAGAGTATTTATTGATGTAAATTTTATTTTTTGGTGAAAAGGATTACTCATTTTATGTGTGAGTTTTGTTTTAATTTAATAGAATTTTTAAATCCAAAAGTAGAAAAGAGAACGTGTAAAGTTCAAAAATTTTCTGAAAATTTTCATTATATATGAGATTAATTACAAAATTTAGATCAGGTCATAGATATATGGCCATATAGATAACCCTAAAATAATCATGGTTTCAAAGTTTCAAAGCAAGCAAAGGCAAGCGAAGGCAGGCAACATTAGGCTATGTAATAGGTTTTCAGGTAACATCCATTTATTGGTAGCATGGGTCTTTTGCCCCGGAAGTCCACAAACTGGTAGGCTCCTTCCGTAGACCTTTTCAATGAAAAATGGTCTTTCCCAAGTTGGCTTAAATTTTCCACCTATCTTGCGACGTGCAAGAATAGGTTTTTTGAGAACAAGGACCACGTCACCAATTTTGAATGTCCTAGGGCGGACCAATTTGTCATGAGCTTGTACCATATTTGCCTGGTAGAGCTCCAATTGTTGTGCTTCCAATCATTTTCCCTCAAGACTCTCCAGTTCTTCAAGCCTGAGTTTTGTACTTTCTTCCGTTGTGAGTCGGTTGACAACGACAATTCTGAGAGATGCTGTCTGGATCTCTAAGGGTAGCACAACCTCGGTCCCGTACATGAGCATATAAGGTGTACATTGAGTGGGAGTCCTGAAAGTCGTCCGGTAGACCCACAAGGCTTCTAACAGTTTGTTATGCCAATCCCTTTTATTTTCATCCAGTGTTTTCTCAAAATCTGTACCAGTGTCTTATTGAAAGCTTCAGCTAGACCATTTGCTCTGGGATGGTAAATTGTAGAGTATCTCCAATCTATCCCATATCTTCTGACAAAATTGTTGATCTTTGTGCTTTTCAAAGTTGTCCCATTGTCAGAGATTATTCTCTGAGGTACTCTGAAATGGTAGACGATTTGGCTTTTGAAAAATTGAAGGGCGTGTTGTGTCGTAACCTCACGTAACGGTACTGCCTCTGCCCATTTGGAGAGTATGAATCTATGTCCTCTAGAAGATGGAGGGTCTATCAGACCTATTATGTCTGTGCCCCAACACTCAAATGACCACGAGGAAAAAGTTGGGTGTAGCACATTCGGAGGTTGGTGTAAGACAACCCCATGTACCTGGCATTGGTAACATCTTCTGGCAGTATCCATGCAATCGAAAAAATTTGTTGGCCAATAATATCCGAGTCTTTTAATCTTCATTTTCATTTTTGGTCCCGACTGGTGAGCACCACACAATGTGTCATGTACTTCTTTAACAATATTTTGCACCTCGGCTCTGCTGAAACACCGTAGCCACATTTGGTCGAACGATCTTCTGCAGAGAAAATTTCTCACCAGGGCGTAAGACATGGCCCTTCTTGTGATGTGGTGCGCCTCAGACTTGTCTTCTGGCAGCTTTCCATAAATATTCTATTAATGGCTTGCGTCAATCTTCGTTAATGCATGCTACTACATTTACGGTTTCTTCTTTTCCAAGCTTGTGTAGAGTTTCGAAGTCGTTTCGAGACAAAACTCGTCTTCCTTGCACCGTGACTTTGATGGAATCCTTCGAGGAACACGCTATTTCCTTAGCGAATTTTTCTAAAGCGTCGTCATGAGCATTATCTCCCTGAGGAATCCGATAGAAAGTCACCTCAGGAACCTGCTCCAGGAGCTTCATCACGTACAGATGGTATTCTGCTAATCTTGGCTTTAGAATTCTGTATTGTCCGGCAAATTGCTGGATGACAAGTTGAGAGTCATCATAAATGACAATGTTTGTTATATCCATCAAAATTGCCAATTCCAATCCGGTGATTAAAGCTTCATATTCGGCTTCATTGTTGGTACATGGCTCCGTCAGGTGGTACAAAAACCTCAACATACCCTTATCTGGCGTGATAAAGATCAAACCGATCCCTGCCTTTCCTGGTATAACTGTGCCTGATCCCTTATTTTTCCTGGTTGATGAAGCACCGTCAAAGTACGTTTCCCAGCACTACGCATTGGAAAATTTCATCTGTAGTATCTGCTCGTCTGGTAATTCATCGTTGAGAGAGGACCCAGCTGGCAGTGGGTGTGCAGCGAGAAAGTCTGCTAAAATCTGTCCCTTGATAGCACGGAGGGGCACAAAAGTTATATTAAATTGCAATAAGATCATTGACCATTTTGCTAAATGTCCGGAGAGTGTTGGTCGGGTCATCAAATATTGCAATGGATTAGCTTTCAAAATTAGGGTGATCTTATGAGAAAGCATGTAATGTCTAAGCTTTTGAGCAGCGAAAATTAGTGCCAGATAATGCTTCTCAATAGATGGATATCTTATCTCCGTCGGTATCAGACGACGACTCAGGTAGTAGAGAGCGTTTTCTTTTCTCTCCTCATTGACTTTGGCTAAGAGGGCTCCAAGAGAGTCATCCAAAGCCGCGGTATAAAGTATCAATGGTTTCCCTGGGATAGGGGCTGCCAAAACAGGAGGTGTCATTAAATATTGTTTAACGTCCTCAAAGGCCCGCTGGCATCTTTCTTCCCAAATAAATTTGGCATCCTTTTTAATTAATGCCGAGAAAGGCTGACACCTACCTGAGAGATTAGAAATAAAGCGTCTCAGATATGCCAACTTCCCTTGGAAGGAACGTAACTGCTTCAAGGTTTTAAGGGGAGCATTTCTAAGATAGCTTTAATCTTTTCCGGGTCGATCTCGATTCCCCGATGACGGACAACGAATCATAGAAATTTCCCGGAGGTGACGCCAAAGGCGCGCTTTAAGGGATTCATT
>NW_018252959.1:12317-13488 GCF_001263595.1 Phalaenopsis equestris
ATGCTAACGTCCGTAGACTCATCAAGTTAAGAGATGCTCCAGGATCCACTAAAACTCTGGATAACACAAATCTGCCAATGTTGACGGAAATGCAGAGCGGACGGTTGTGGTCGGCAGTACCGAGCAGCAAGTCTTCGTCTGTAACGGTTACCCCTGACTGTTCTCTCAACAAGCAAACTTCATCTGAGGATGTGCTAGCCAACTGAGCTAAGCAAATTCTTGGATCTAGCAAAGCTGTAACCAGAGATTCTCTCATCTCCTTTGACAGGATCACAGCGTCGTAGATGCTTAGTCGGGCAGGCAACTTCCTAAGATGAGCTAGCACGTTGTAATATACTTTGTAAGATCCTCTGATTTTGTCTTTCTTATGTGGTTCTTCCACTGGCGGAGGTGGGGGTATCTCTTCTTGAGTCGTTATTTGTTTTCCTTTGTCTCCTGGAGTTGTTCTTTGTGGTAACACCTTTTCGCTCCTCAAGTTGACTTCTGTGACTTCTTCTTGAGATATCATTGTTGAATCTTTTGGTGTCTTTTCCTCTTCGTCAATGAGATCTAAGTTGATGGCGAGTGGTGCACCATGACGCTTGAGAGTTGGCTCTTCGTTATCAGTGCTATCGTAAGCACTATCGTTGATGTCTTCCTTAGACTTGACAATGAGTTCATCGGACTCAAGTATGATTTGATGATCATTTTTGGGATCAAGATCGTAACTATTTTGGTTATAATATGTCACGTTATTACTAGAAATAGTCAAAACGTAGCTGCAATCACAACCATTATATTCATAAAACCCCGGAGGGACAAAAAGATAATCATACAAAGTTAAGGGTTTGAGGACTTTCTTTCCCGAATCCAAGATAACCAATCTAGTAGAGGCAACCCCTATCCTACCCCCTGTGCTATTGGTCCTGACAGTTAAGCTTTTCTTTTTCTTGTTCTTTGTCCTGGACGAGGACGAATTTTTTGGTGAAATCTTCATCTCGGGCTCGGTATGCTGCGGACTTTGAATGGAGGCTTGTTTTGATGCAGACTGTAGCTTGCTCAGTATCTTCTTGGATGATCTGCTCCATACCTCATTCCATCCTTCTTCGGTATTTATAGAAGCTTGTTTTGACGAATCCTGCATTTGATTGAGGACCCTCTTGAGTTCATCCCAAGTTGTACTCCATCCATC
>NW_018252959.1:13543-14697 GCF_001263595.1 Phalaenopsis equestris
CCTTGAGGTTCTTCTCGAGCCAGTCTTTAAAGACGAAACACTTGTCTATAGTGTGACCGAGCAACCGGTGGTACGGGCAATAATTTGGTTCATTCTTCTTATCCACCTCTTCGGGTTTCTTTGGATCAGGTAGTTTGAATTCTGGTTTCTTCTTCAAACTTTTGAATATCTTAGGCACAGATTCATCTTTGAAGTAAAAAACAACTTTCTGTCGCTCTAACAGGGATATTCTTTTACCTGCTATTCGGGGTGATCCCTCTTGAGACGGTCGTTGGTTGGATTGACTGCTTTGTTTCTGAGGGTACTGTGATGAAGACTGACGATGATCTTCTGCATATATCTTTATCGGCTACTTTCCTTTGTCAACAGTTGCGACTACCTCTGATTTCTTTTTGAACACTCTGGTCACCTTAGCCTTTTCATGTGACTTCATGTGCTTCATTTCTTCTTGAAGACTGTTGGCTTTACTGAGTAGCTTCTCGAAGGATTTGATGGTGAGTCCCTTAAGCATGAAAGCTACTGGCCCATGAATGCTTTTGAGTAGAATCTCAATCGCTTGATGTTCCTGTAGCTGAGGTTCACATTTCATGCTAAGGTTTCTCCACCTCAAAATATAGTCTGTCAAGGTTTCACTAGGCTTCTGCTTCTCCATTATGAGTTCTCCAATAGACACATGATGTTGCGCCGCAGCAAATCTTTTTACAAATAACTGTTCCAACTCAGAAAATGTTTTAACTGATTTGTTGGGCAAGTCAGCGTACCAGTCGAAAGCAATTCCTGACAAGCTGCTAACTAACTGCTGGCAGAGTAGAGCTTTGCTACTCCTCGTGTTTCCACAATTGGCTCGAAAATGTGCTATGTGCTGTCTGGGATTTCCAGTCTCATCGAATATCTTAAACTTGAAGCTTGGAGTCACAAAGCCCTTGGGGAAAGTCACGGCATCAAATTCTTTCGGATAAGGCCTACCCTTTAAAATTGATGCACCGCCCTTGGACTGGGCTAAAGCATCCTGTACTTGTTCAACCATTTGCTTGAAATCTTTTTCTGGCATGACACTTGATGGAGAATCCTTCTTCGGTTGTTCTTCTTTGTCTGTCGAAGTAACCTCCCTTCTTTCAACTGCGATGTGTATGATTTATAGCTGGTTAATCTCT
>NW_018252960.1:0-10813 GCF_001263595.1 Phalaenopsis equestris
CATGCTTATATTCATGTGGTCAAGGGAGCGATGAAGCAATTTGTTCGGCAAGTATCAATCTAGGAAGATTTTCTGCAACCGAGGAACTAATCAAATAATGTGTGAAATTGATCTCATTTGCTATTAATTTCAAATATAACATGCTTTTGAGTCAGTTTTGCTTTAAGCTTTGATTTCACCGTGCCCCACGCTCACTTTTAGGATCTTTGCAGTGAGGTCAGTAGCTACCCCTGCGGGATCAGTGGCAGATTTTGATGAGATGCTTGCGAGTGCTAAGAGAAAGTATTACATGCTTGGAGGAAAAGGTGGCGTTGGGAAGACTAGTTGTGCAGCTTCGCTAGCTGTTAAGTTTGCGAATAATGGCCATCCTACGCTTGTAGTCTCAACTGACCCTGCACATTCTTTGAGTGATTCATTTGCACAGGTTCATTGTTAATTTTTGCTAAAGATATCTCATTAGCTTAAAATGGCCGGTATTTTATTCAATTAGTGAAGTGCCAAATAGTTTCTGATTATTTATGTTATGCCATTTTAGCCCAGAGTTTATAAAAATGCGAAATTAGTCATCAGACTGTTCTAATGTGTACTTAAATAGTCCTCATCGGGGACTATTTAAACTTATATTTAAAGAGTTTGATGACAAAATTGACACGTTTATAAACTTTGGAACTAAAATGGTTCCCCTGCAAAGAGTCAGGGATCATTTTACCGTTGACAAAAGTTTCATTTTGTTTCATACGTTTTTTTCTAGGACTTGACTGGTGGAACGTTGGTACCGGTTAGTGGGGTTGATTCACCATTGTTTGCACTTGAGGTAAGGTACTTTGCTACCCACATCTCTTATTAAATGTGCAAGTTACCTTACAGAAACTATCAGTCTGTTTATAGGGCCAACTATGTGCTAGTTCAAATATTGATGAGTTGGTGTTTATCTTCATTTGCTTTGTGGCGTTGTTCAATAAAAATGTCCTTTTTTTTTGCAGATAAATCCTGATAAAGCTAGGGAGGAATTCCGTAGTGCTAGTCAAAAAACTGGAGGTACAGGAGTCAAAGACTTTATGGATAGTATGGGTCTTGGTATACTTGCAGAACAGGTAAAACCCGGAAACCATCTTCATGTTCATAGTTTTCTATAAAATATTGTCATATTTCTATGTATTAATCTGTAAAATGTGTCATATTTCTGAGGTGCTCTTACATACAATGGTGGATGTTCCTTTAAACAGTTTTCTTGATGAGCATTATCCATAGACCCATCAATTTTCTGTGGCTAGACCTGCTACAAATCCATTAAATGGTGTAAAGTCTTAGCCTTATAACTCTCGAGTTCATCTCCTCAACTAACAGTACGAATTTTGCATGGTTTAGCATTAATTGATGGTTAAAGTGTACATGTTTCAGAGAGTGTAGCGAAGGCTCCAATTATGATAATTTTGAGGTCATTGATGTTCTTTATTTAATCTTCTGCTGAATTTGCGTTATATATGATGGAACTTTGATTTTTAATAAGAGTATTTTGTTAAGGCATGTGAGAGTGCTGTGTTTAGTCCTCCATCGGAAAAGTAAAAAAATATATATATTTGAGCAAAAACATCAAGTGTTTGGTCCGCTCTGATGGATTTAAGTTTTTAGGTTGAAAATGGGTTTAAGCATCGGTGCTATCAATCTCAACGTGGGTTGCTTTTTGTTCCACACTCTCTAATAGGTGATATCAAAGTTCATGAACAGCTTGGATTAAGCTGTTCATGCAGTTTGTGTCTGCCATGGGCCTTTAATGCGTTTTTGGCATCCAATGTCATTGAGCAAGAATCTTCCATAGTAGCTATATGTGGTTGAATGAGTTCTTGGTGCAGGATATTTGATGATTTTGAATATATTTCATTTTATGGGCAGAGTACTGATCGATGTGCAGAGCTCACAGTAGAGTGATTGTTGAGATATGTGAGAGTATTGGGTAAAGTCTCACATTGGATTGATGAAAAATATTTTGATGTAAAATATTAGTTGATTAGGCCCCTTCCTTAGGCCATAGTCTAAAGTTTTTTTGAGTTGAAAATATAATGTTTTAATGATATATTAAACTCAACTTTGATTCTCTTTTGATCCACACTTCTTAACATCCTTGATAAATGATTTTGCAGTAAGACTTTATACTGATTTGATACAATTTGTAAGAGTAATCTAAGAAATTGACTTTCTTAATACAATTTGTTTAACTGACTCTTTTCTAAAGTACTTATTCATTTTACTTTTTCATCCTTTTATCAAAAGCTTGGAGAGCTAAAGCTAGGAGAGCTACTTGACACACCTCCCCCGGGATTAGATGAAGCTATTGCAATTTCAAAGGTGTGAAATTTTGAAACAAATTAGTGGTTATTTTTAATTGCTCTCAATGGTTATATTCCTTTGTGGTTTCTATAGTTTCCTAATGGAAATCTCTCTTCTAGGTCATGCAATTTCTTGAATCACAAGAATATGGCATGTTTAGCCGCATAGTTTTTGATACCGCTCCCACGGTAAGCATGGTGTTCAATTTTCATTGCACAATTTAAATAAATTATTTTTTAAGAAATTTTTTATTTTAATTTCTAGGGCCATACTCTTCGACTTTTGTCTTTGCCAGATTTTTTAGATGCATCCATTGGCAAGATTTTGAAGGTATATTTTCTTTAAATATTTGTCTTAAAAGTTGATGTCTATGATGAGTCAGATTTTATTTTGTTTATCAACATTAATCATTATTTGACAGCATTGATTTTTCTGTTATGTAAGGTATCATGTAATAAATAATGTGATTTGCTATGGACATCTTTTTTGGGGTAGCAAAACATATAAGCACCTCTTAAATGCCCTTTGTTACTTGGTTTTTTTATGGCTCACTCTATTAAGGAAATTTTCTTGTGAAATTTAAATTAGAAATAACAATTCTCTAGCTGCTTGATAATAGCATTTGTTTGGGTTCGACTTTTGTCATTAAAATTATGAATACGAGAGTTGTTATTTGTGTTCGAACAGGATCTATTTCAGTTGGATTATATTTGGGATCAACTTTAAGCCCATATCTTTTTGCTTTAGTTATGATTGTTCTTATTGGACATTTACAGGAGGATGAACAATTGTGTATGTTTTTCATTGATGATGTCCTTCTTGTGAATAAAACAAGAGAAAGAATTCAAGAAAAAAAAAAATTGAATTATGGAGATCAACTTTAGAGTCTAAAGGTCTTAGTTTGAATAGATCTAAAATTGAATTCATTGAATTTAATTTTATTAGCAGTAAATCTAGTGGCGGAGTTGCAACAATAAGTGATCAGATCATTAAATGAGTGAATGTTTTAGATATCTCTGGTCTATTGTTCAGAGTAATGGTGATATAAATGGGGATGTTATGTGTGATAGAAAAATATCGCTTAGACTTAAAGGAAAATTTTAAGAGGGTGTTGAGACCTACAATACTTTATCGAGCAGAATGTTGGCTTATAAGAAAGAAACATAAAACTAAGTGTTGTTGAGATGAAAATGCTTATGTGGATGAGTAGTTTTATGCTTAGAGACAAAATGCAAAACAAATATATCCGTGAAAATGTTGATGTGGCTCTTGTGGCAGACAAAATTAGATAGAGTCGTAGATTGTTTGGTCACATTAAACGTTGACCATCCAATGATCTAGTTAATAGAGTAGATGTTTTAGATTTGATTTTTGTTAAAAAAAGTTAGAGGTTGACCTAAGAAGACGTGGGCATGTTGTATAAGAAATTATTTTAATTTATTAGAATTAAATGAAAATATGACACACAGTACGACATATTGGAGAAAAATGATTCATGCACCTGACCCCACTTATTGGGATAAAATCTTATTGTTGTTGTTGTTGACTTGCCTTTCCTCTTATTTCCTTTAAACATGAATTCTCCTTTTTTTTTCTATTTTTTTACTCTTTCATAATCATGATTTTTAATTGAGAGGGAGAGGGAGATTGCCATTTACTTCCCTTAAAGTAAAAAAATGTATTCCCATATTTGCAGATGATATTTACAAAAAAGATATCCAAAGACATGTTATGATTATCTGTTGTGTTGAATTTTTTTTTTTTCTAAATATGATTCTCATCCAACTAACAACAATAACTTTTGAAACAAACAACCTTGATAATGATATCTTTATCAATAGTTTTACTAGAAAACAAGTAAATAATCTTTTAAGCTCCCTTAGGTGGCCTCCTTGGTCTGCCTCCTATAGAATATCCAAAAAAATAACCTTGTGTGGTTGCTTCCCTTGGTTCTTTGATGATGTGGCAAATTCTTTCCTTTCGGGCTCAGTAGTGTGGCCACTACCATCATTTTATTCTTTGTGCAAGGTAAGGTCCTAATGCAGCTCGCGACCTTATTGAGTCCTTTATTTAGTAAGGGCTTGTTTGAGATCATTTTTGTTTTTTGTTTTTATTTTTTATTTTTTATTTATTAAGGGCTTATTGAATTCTTTTTGTTTTTATTTATTAAGGTTTTATTGACTTAGAAAACTTAATACAAATAATACTTCTTGAAGAAAGAATTTTCATTTGAGTAGATTTAAATGATCATGTAAGTAGAGCGGTAGAAGATTTCAGAAATATTCATGGCGGCTACGGTTTTGGAGCGACTAATGAAGAATGTAAAACCATTTTAGATTTTGCTTTAGCGTATGATTTTGTTATTACTAATACTTTATTCAAAAAAAGAGATGAGCATCTTATTACTTATAAGAATGAGTCTTATAAAACATAAAATGATTATTTTCTTATGAGAAGAAGAGATCGTCGAGATTGTAAAAATTGTAAGGTCATTTTAAGTGAGAATTTAAGTACCCAACATTGATTATCAGTTCTAGATTTTAAGATGAAGAGTTTTAAAATAAAAAATACTATGACTTAACATCGTAAAATTAGATAGGGGAACCTAAAAGACATAAATAAAATTATTTTTTTGAGTAAAATTCCAGATTTTAAAATTTGGGATGTTCATGAATAAATAAATGCTATGTGAGATAAAATAACAAACACTATTAAAAAGTAAAAAAAGATGTACTTGGACAATCAAAAGAAATTGTTTCTATAAATAAACATAGTTGGTGGTGGAATAAAATGTGCATGAAAAAATAAAATATAAGAAGTTATGTTATAAAAATTGGTTTAAATGTAAAAGCTTAGATAAATGAGAAAAATATCAAACGGTTAGCAGAGAGTCTAAAAGAATAATATGTGACGTTAAAAATTCTGCTTTTACTGATTTTTATAATATATTAGATACTAAGGAGGATGAAAAATATATGTATAAGCTAGCCAAATATAGAGAAAAAGAAAAATAAAGATTTAACTCAAGTAATGAGTATTAAAGATGAAAATCTAAAAGTTCTTTTCTTAGAAAAATATATTCAACATAGGCGATGAGTTATTTTGATAAACTTTTTAATGAAGCTTCTGAAAATACGATCAAATTTATTGATCTTAATGTCGATAATAATAATAAAACATTACATTTTTACCTTTGCATTAGTGAAAAAGAAGTTGAGGAGGTTTTAAAGAAAAACCAAGGGTGGAAAGTCTGTAGTACCTGATGATATCCCAATTGAAGTGTGAAAATATTTAGGACTAAACTCTTTAATATTATTTTAAAAACTAAAAAGATGTTTGAGGAATGGAGGAAGAGTATTTTGGTCCCCATTTTTAAGAATAAAGGGTATGCACAAGAGTGCAAATTATAAAGGAATTAAGTTGATGTGTCGTACTTTAAAATTACGGGAGAGGGTAATTGAACATAGGTTAAGATGTTTTATAATGATTTATCATAATCAATTTGGATTTATGCCGAGCAGGTCTACTATGGAAGTTATACATTTATTGAGAGGTTTGATGAAGAAGCTCAGAGATAATAAGGAGGATCTACATTTGATTTTTATTGATTTAGAAAAAGCTGAAAAAGAATAATGTTTCAACATAGGTCTACTAAGGGCAGATTTTTCTTTTGGAGAATTAAAATAAAAAAATTTTATAAATAAAAATAGTTGGTGGTGGAATAATAATGTGCAAGAAAAGATAAAATATAAGAAGTTATGTTATAAAAATTCGTTTAAATGTAAAAGCTTAGAAAACTAGGAAAAATATCAAACGGCTCGCAGGGAGTCTAAAAGAACAATCTGTGACGCTAAAAATTTTGCTTTTAATGATCTTTATGATAGATTAGATACTAAGGAGGGTGAAAAATATATTTATAAACTAGCCAAACAAAGAGAAAAGAAAAGTAAAGATTTAACTCAAGTAAAGTGTATTAAAGATGAAAATCAAAAGGTGCTTTTCTTAGAAAAAGATATTCAACATAAGTGGGTGAGTTATTTTGATAAACTTTTTAATGAAGTTTCTGAAAATACGACCGACCTTAATGATCTTAATATCGTGAATAATAATAAAACGTTTCATTTTTACCGTCGCATTAGCAAAAAAGAAGTGAGGAGGCTTTAAAGAAAACCAAGGGTGGAAAGTCTGTAGGACCTGATGATATCCCAATTGAAGTGTGGAAATATTTGGGAGATTTGGGAGTTTCTTGGCTTACTAAACTCTTTAATATTATTTTAAAAACTAAAAAGATGCTTGAGGAGTGGAGGAAGAGTATTTTGATCCCCATTTTTAGTTTCAATTTTTTGACCTACCTATCTTATATGCAATTGGGACTATCCTTGGAAAACCTTTGCAGGTAGACACACCTATAATTTATTTCTCAAGACTCTCTATTGCAAAGATTTTGATTGAAGGAGATATTACACTATCAGATGTAGAAGAAGTCTGGTTTGGTTCTGCTCACAAAGGTTATTAGCAAAAAATCATTATGGAATAAAAGCCTTACTATTGCAAGCACTGCAAGATGTTTGGACACCCGCAAGAGAAATGTTTCAGATTGCACCCACAGTTTAAAACCAATAGTCAAAAGCAGGAACATGCTGTTAGTGCACCCCACGTGCCTTAACGCGCTCCTACCAAACTTGATGACAGCCAACCTGAGGAGGCAATTACCACAAGACAAGAAATGATGTCTGCCCCTGGGAGCGCTTCTCCTGACCATATTTTGAAGGGAAAATGTTCGGACCGAAAGTCAGGATAGCCCCGCAGCTTCTATTCAGAAATCATCAGATGCATAGGTGACAATTCACACTTCACATACACTGGAACATATCGCTGTAGCAACAATTACCTTTCATTCTACTGCGGTTCTAATATCTAATCAGACCGAGGATCACATGAGTCAGTCTTCAGATGAAGAATGACAGGTTTACACTTTTCGGCGGAAGAAGAAGGCTGGGGGCACATGCCAACTTGGAAACTTAATGGATGATACTTTGATTACTCATGGCAATAATATGACACTTCAAAGTTTGTTATCTGACTCCATTCCTAAAACTAGAGGAAGAAGCAGAATTAATCTGGTTTGTCCCTAGCTACTTGTTTTCTGCATGTTTTAAATTTATTGAGTCTATTTGTATCTTTTTGTTGGGGTAGTGTTGCACTTGGTATCGTATGGGTAGGGTGCCTCTATTGGGCCCTCTCATACAACCTTTATGTACCTTTTCTTTTTTGATAAAATCAGCCCCTTTGGCTTTTCATAAAAATTTAGGAGATTTGAGAGTTTTTTGGCTTACTAAACTCTTTAACATTATTTTAAAATCTAAAAGATGCCTGAGTGGAGGAACAATATTTTGGTCCTCATTTTTAAGAATAAAGTGGATGCACAAGAATGTGTAAATTATATAGAAATTAAGTTGATGTGTCATACTTTTAAAATTATTTGAGAGGGTAATTGAACCTAGGTTAAGTTGTATTACAAAGATTTCTCATAATCAATTTGGATTTATGTCGTGTAGATCCACCATGTAAGCTAGACATTTATTGTAAGGTTTGCTGGAGAGTTTTAGAGAGAATAAGGACGATCTACATATGATTTTTATTGATTTAGAAAAAACTTACAATAATGTTCCAAAAGATATCCTTTGGAGAGTTCTTGAGAAGAAAGGTGTTGATATGACTTCTATTGAAGTCATCAAAGATATGTAGACTAAAGTTGTTAATTGTGTTCGAACTGAAGGAAGATTGACCAAATATTTTCTTATTTCTGTTGGATTACATTAGGGATCAACTTTAAGCCTATATCGTTTTGTTTTAGTTATGGATGGTCTTACTGGACATTTACAGGAGGATGTACCTTGGTGTATGTTTTTTTGCTGATGATAGCCTTCTCATGGATAAGATGAGAGAAAAAACCCAGGGAAAACTTAAATTATAGAGATCTACATTGGAGTCTAAAGTCCTTCATTTGAGTAGTGCATTTGAGTAGAACTAAAACTGAATACATGGAATGCAATTTTAGTAGTAGTATCTCTAATGACAAAAGTGTAACTTTGGGTGATCAATTTATTAAAAGATGTGAACGATTTAGATATATCGGGTCTGTTGTTTAAAGTGATGGTGATATAGATAGGGATGTTAATGGTAGAATTCAGGTTGGTTGAAGGGGATGATTGAAGTGGGAGGAATGCTCGGGGTCTTTTGTGTGATAGAATTGTTCTGCTTAGACAGAAAGGAAAATTTTATAAGGTGGTGGTGAGACCTGCAATTCTCTATAGCGTTGAATGCTGGCCTTTAAAAGAGAAGCATAATACTAAGTTAAGTGTTGCCGAGGTGAAAATGATTAGGTGGATGAGTAGATTTACACTTTTAGAGACAAAATGAGAAATGAATATATCTGTGATAGGGTTGGTGTAGCTCCACTGACGAACAAAATTAGAGAGAGTCGTCTTAGATGGTTTGGTCACATTAAACATTGACCATTTGATCCGATTAGGAGAGTAGATGTTTTAGATTCGACTTATGTTAAGAAAGACAGGTAGACCAAGGAGGACTTTGGGCTTATTATATAAAAAATGATCTTAATTTTTATAACTAAATGAAAATATGACACTAAATAGGACACAATAGAGAAAAATGATTCTTGTAGCCGACCCCACGAAATGGAATGAAGGTTTTGTTGTTGTTGTTTTTATTTTTTATTTTATTTTAAAATTATGATCGTTAAATGCATCTTTTGCATGTTTTTAGTTTTTGTTTTAAAAGATAAATTAATTTATTCATAAAAACACTCAAAATATCTAAAAGTTATTTTGAGTATTTTTAACAATAACTAAATATATTATAATATATCCAAAATTCTTTATTTCAATTAAAAACATAAACAAAACAATAAAATAAAATAAAAATAAAAAACCGGTCCAAATATTGAACTGGAAGAATAAAAGATTCAAGATTCGATGATTCAAGTGGGGTTGAACCGGGTGATATAATAAATATTAAAATTATTTTAATATAATTTAAATAATAGAATAATGATAATAATATCAATTTTATCAATTCAACAAATAATATTTTAATTTAGGACAATACTTTTGAATGTTTTGAACAAGATTCTAAATAAAAATTTTAAGACATGATATTTTCTATTTTCTTAATTTAAATATATTATTTTTGGCCATCCCATCAAAATTAAAATGCTAAAATTTGACAATATTTGAAGCAGCTTGTTCTTTAAAAACCAGACCAGTTCAACTCTAGTTCTGATGTTCAATCTTGATTCTATGCAGAAATACTTCTATACTTGGATCGAACCGCTTCACGTTTGAAGCGCCAGTTCGGTCTGATTTTTAAATCATGGTTTAATGTGTATTTTGCTTTCAATTTAGTCGTTGGCGTGGCTCGTTTGAAGCTCTGTAACTTGTCTGAAGTAACCAAGCATAATGCTTCTTGTGGTCGGTCCTGATGATCTCAACTGTTCTTGTGATCAGTATGAATGATATTTTTGGACACTTAGCGGCTCTTTATGATCACTTGATTTATTTTAATTTTTTGTTTTTTATTTTTATTTTATTTTTTTATGTTTTGAATTAAAATAAAATATGTTTGATATAATATAGCATATTTAGTTGTTTTTAAAAAAACTCGAAACAACTTTTTTTTATGTTTTGAGTGCTTTTAAAAACAAAATAATATATTTTTAAAAGCAAAAAAATACACTAAAGAAACATGTTTTAAAAATAAAAGCAAAATAATAATAATAATAATAAAATTGATCTCAAAGAAGCCCTTATATTCTCCAAAATACTCCATATTATGATATATGTGGCGCAAGTGCTACTGGACTGCCATGAATATCAAATGCACATTCATTGTTAGCACAAAACTTGGTCATTCATTATTTTTGAGTGCATGGAGAATCCAATGATAATTTTATTTGTATTTTTTTAGTCCTATTTGAACAACAAAGTTTAGACTTGGTATTCCGTTTTATGAATATCCACCATTTTTTTTTTGTTTTGCAGAATCAGAATTTACTGAACATAGACCAATTTATCTTGTTGCATATTTTTAAATGGCTCATCAAAATTCTTGCCTGCTTCAGCTAAAAAAGAAGATAACTGCGGCTACATCAGCCATTAAATCCGTCTTTGGACAGGAAGAACCACGCCAAGATGCTGTAAGTGACTCATTTAAAAATTAAAATATAATTTCCAAAAAGTTATCAAGTTTTATTTTCTGTTGTATAGTCTGATAAACTGGAGCAATTAAGGGAGAGAATGATCAAAGTACGAGAGCTTTTTCGTGATACAGATTCCACTGAATTTGTTATTGTGACTATTCCAACGGTATACTACTATCTTTTACTTTCCACCCCACTTTTTTTTCTTCCTTTTGATGAAAAACCAAAAAAAAAAAAAAAAATTCCAATTTAACCCTTAGGAGT
>NW_018252960.1:11702-18442 GCF_001263595.1 Phalaenopsis equestris
TATATATATTAGGATGTAAAAAGTTGAGGGTTGCGTTAGGTAGTTGACAGAAAGCGTAGAACTTGTCCAAAAAATCATGACATGAATCCTTTTGATCATTGTGTAAGTGTTAGGGTATCCTCTGGAAGCGACACGTTGTATGACAGGAATACAGTGAAAACTGTCGCTATACCAGGGTCCGGGTGAAGTGTCAAATAAGCAAGAGTTTTTACATTACGGGCGAATGCGGGTAAAGAAGTTAATCTATGAAACTAATGAAACTAATATTCAGATAGAATCTTGGAATATAAGTACTCTCAATGATAAATTAATGAAATTAGGTGATATTATGATTCATAGAAAGATTTATATCTTATGTATTCAAGAAACTAAATGGTTGGATAAAATTTTAAGGAGTGATAATTTAGGTTTTAAACTTTTGTATTCTGGTAAGAGTAATACTAGAAATGATGTAAGTGTTATTATCGATAAAAGTTTGAAATATAATGTTGTAAAAGTTAATAGAGTTGGAGATAGAATTATAGCCTTTAAGATTATTATTGATACTAAGATTTTTAATATTATAAATGGTTATGCTCCTAAGTAGGTTCAGATATAGGGTCTAAAGATAAATTCGTGAATGACTCAAAAGATTTAATACAAATGATACCTCTTGAAGAAAGAAATTTTATTGGAGGAGATTTAAATGGACATGTCGGTAGAGTGGTTGAAGATTTCATAAATATTCATTGTGGCTACGGCTTTGAAGTGACTAATGAAAAAGGTAGAGTCATTTTAGATTTTGCTTTAGCGCATGAGTTTATTATTACTAATGCTTTATTAAAGAAAAGAGATGAACATCTTATTACTTATAAGAATGAATCTATCAAAACACAAATTGATTATTTTCTTATGAGAAGAAGAGATCGTCGAGATTGTAAATATTGTAAGGGCATTCCAAGTGAGGATTTAAGTATCCAATATCGATTATTAGTTATAGATTTTAATATGAAGAGGTGTAAAATAAAAAATACTAAGACACAAATAAAATTATTTTTACGAGTAAAATTCAAGATTTCAAAATTTGAGATGTTCATGAAGAAACAATTTTATGTGGGATAAAGTAACAAATACTATAAAAAAAGTAGCAAAAGTTGTTCTTGGAGAATCAAAATGAAAAAAAATTATGAATAAAATTATGAACAAAAATATTTGGTGGTGGAATAGTAATGTGCAACAAAAGATAAAATATAAGAAGTTATGTTATAAAAATTAGTTTAGATATAAAAGTTTAGAGAATTGAGAAAAATATCAAACGGTCTGCAGAGAGTCTAAAAAAACAATCCGTGACACTAAGAATTTTGTTTTTAGGGATTCTTATAATATATTAGATACTAAGGAGGGTGAAAAATATATGTATACACTAGCCAAACAAAGAAATAAGAAAAGTAAAGATTTAACTCAAGTAAAGTGTATTAAAGATGAAAATCAAAAAGTGTTTTTCTTAGAAAAAGATAGTCAACATAGGTGGGTGGGCTATTTTGATAAACCTTTTAATGAAATTTTTGAAAATACGATCAACCTTAATGATGTTAATAATAATAAAACGTTTCATTTTTATCGTCACATTAGTAAAAAAGAAGTTGATGATGTTTTAAAGAAAACCAATCTTGGAAAGTCTGTAAGACCTGATGATATCTCAATTGAAGAGTGGAAATATTTAGGAGATTTGGGAGTTTCTTGGCCTACTAAACTCTTTAATATTATTTTAAAAACTAAGAAGATGCTTGAGGAGTGGAGGAAGAGTATTTTGGTCCCCATTCTTAAGAATAAAGGAGATGCACTGTGCTAATTATAGAGGAATTAAGTTGATGTGCAATGCTTTAAAATTATGGAAGAGGGTAATTGAACATAGGTTACGACGCATTGCAAAGATCTCTCATAATCAATTTGGATTGATGTCGGGCAAGTTTATTATGAAGCTATACATTTATTGAGAGGTTTGATGGAGAAGTTCAGAGATAATAAGGAGGATCTACATTTGATTTTTATTGATTCAAAAAAAGCTTACGATAAGGTTCCAAGAGATATCCTTCGGAGACTTCTAAAGAAGAAAGGTGTTTTGAGAAGAAAGGTCTTGATATGACTTATATTCAAATCATTAAAGATATGTATGCTAGAGCTATTACTTGTGTTCGAACCGAAGGAGAATTGACTATTTTCCTATTTTTGTTGGATTACATCAGGGATCAGCTTTTAGCCCGTATCTTTTTGCTTTAGTTATGGATGGTCTTACTGGACATTTACAGGAGGATGTACCTTGGTGTATGCTTTTTGCTGATGATATTCTTCTCGTGGATAAGACTAGAGAAAAAACCTAAGAAAAACTTGAATTATGGAGGTCTACATTGGAGTCTAAATTTGAGTAGAATTAAAATTGAATATATAGAATGTAATTTTAGTAGTACTAGTTTTAATGACAGAAGTGAAACTTTGGGTGATCAAATTATTGAAAGGTGTGAACGATTTAGATATCTAGAGTATGTTGTTTAAAGTGACAGTGATATAGATGGGGATGTTAATAGTAGAATTCAAGTTGGTTGGTTGAAATAGAGGAATGCTTCGGGCTTTTTGTATGATAGAAAAGTACCACTTAGACTGAAAGGAAAATTTTATAAGAGGGTGGTGAGACCTGCAATGCTCTATGGCGCTGAATGTTGGCCTTTAAAAGAGAAGCATAATATTAAGTTAAGTATTGCTGGGATGAGAATGCTTAGATGGATGAGTGGCTTGACTTAGAGACAAAATGTGAAATGAATGTATTCATGAAAGAGTTGGAGTAGCTCCAGTATAACAGACAAAATTAGATAAAGTCGTCTTGGATGGTTTGGTCATATTAAACGTCGACCATCTGATGATTCGATTAGGAGAGTAGATGCTTTAAATTCGACTTGTGTTAAGAAAGGCAGAGGTAAACCTAGAAAGACTTGGGCTTATTGTATTAAAAATGATCTTAATTTACTAGAACTAAATGAAAATATGACACTAAATATGACGGACACAAGGGATAAAAAGTATTCATGTAGCCGATCTCACATAGTGGGATTAAGGCTTTGTTGTTGTTATTGTTTTGTGTGTGTGTGTATATATATTTATATTCTAAAGAATGGTTGGAAGCTATTATACGAGCCCCCAACCATCCTCATGTGCCTAACTATTCGAGGACAGCCCTCACCGTCGGTAAACTGGACAGAGGGGGACTCAAACTCTTGACCTGAGGGGACTTACGAACTTCAAATTCAAATAGGCTGCTCTACCAACAGGCCACGGCTGGTGGCACGCGCGCGCACACACACAGATATATATATATATATATATATATATGTTAAATAAGCTTTATTTACTATGATAAATCTCGGTCACTGAGTTTCATACGACATTATGAATCATAAGCCCCAAACCAATCGAATAGATTGCACAATCATTATTTATATGGAAAATTTGATGTCCTATTGATCCGTTGATCTTATTTTATAAACTAAACCTGCTGTAATTATCATATATTATACTTTTCTTAAATTGTCTTCGGATGGCATAAAACTTCATTCAATGCTCATGAGTTGCTATGATATGTATTTCAATAAAAGCTGTAAATTTCTTTCATCCATTCTTCTTTTTCGACGCCTGTCTTTACATTTTCGTTTTTGTTTCTCCCAGCTTGTTTGGTGATAGATTATTCGGTGCACATCACTTGTATCCATGCAATTTAATTGGATTAATTGCAACTTTCTAAACTTTATCTATGTGCTTATGATTTTCTTCTTTTGCATAGCACTCATGGTATTGTCTTATTGCATTGTAAGATTCTGGTGCTTCTTTGTTTTGGCTCCCAACATTAATGATGAACTTATACTCTAATTATATGTTCTCATTCTTTTCTCAATTTGATTCAAAATTTATAAACCCATCGTATGTTAGCATCATTTTACCTTGTAAAAATATTGGTTGATAATTTGTAAAAGCACACAATAAAATTGCATCTTACATGTTTAAGTGTTGGTACATAAATATTTAGTTGGTAGAAATGTAAAAATAACATTGTTTAAGTATTAGTACATAAATACATAGGAATTGAGCGGTTTGTACGGAAATGCTCCAAAGAAAGGAAATATAACATTTTCTGTTGATAGCTGTGCTGCGCAAATTCTGCTTTGTTCTTTTGGAATCTTATAATGGATGCCATTCTGCAGAAATTATTGCGTAGAACTGTGACATTTACAAGTTCTCATTAGGAAATCAATTATACTAAAATCAGCACATTTTCAACGTTTTATTTGTTCAAACCATGCAAAAAAACAATATAAAATACAGTAATAATTAAAAAGATGTTTTTCGCCATGATTGAATCTCCATGTTTCTTGTTTGCTGCAGGATCAAAAGCGTGCTCTTGAGATGATTGAGAGTGATCCAGAGCTTAGGGACTTGAAATTTATCCAGGCGCCGCTAGTAGATGTAGAGATTAGAGGAGTTCCTGCACTGAGATTTTTGGGTGAGATTGTCTGGAAATGATCATGAAACAAAAATTCAGTAAAATGATTTGTTTCAACAGTAAATTTAGTCATTTATGCAAACCATTCTACACAAAAATCAAGTTTTTATCAGTTCTATGAGCAGATTAGAGAAGGTTACTGGATGTTATAATTTACAAATGACATTTTATTTATTTATTTTTCTTTTGGCACCCTCTTACATACAATATTCAGAAGTAATTCTGTTAAACGTTCAAAGTTTATAATATTTTGTTTATTAAGATGATTTCATTATTTTTATGGGGTTAGTTTCAAATGTGTTCTCTTCTTTGTGAGGCTTGTCTGTTTGGACCAAAGTTGGGAAATAGAAGGTAAATTTTGAAACATTTTTGGTGCACATTTTCATGCTTAGATAGGTGGCATGTATGTAAAAATTAAAGCATGTGTTAAACATGTAAACGCTTAAGAATTGGGTGGTATGGATGTACATGCCCCAAAATTTTTTTTTTTTTAATATTTAAGGATGCGAAGGTAGCCAACCTTACACAAAACAATATCAATAAAAATGCTTGCACCTTCTACAATAATAATGACATGTTGAGATCGGAGGAGAAAGCCTAAATCACAAAAATAACTTTTTTATTAATAAGAAAAGAGGGTTACAACACACAAAAAAATATAAAATAATACAAACTTACACCTCAAAAGTGTATCCGAAGGGTAGTAGAGGTTGGTTGAAAGGTGGGGTAGCAATCTTGGAAGGGACAACAACTGAAAGTAGCGGGACAGTAGTTGGGACGACAGGAAAGTAGATGACAGCGGCCCGTTGACTGTAGAAGGGCGTTTGACAGCAGCCTGCAGTGGTGCAGGGAGGAGAGTTGGAGATGATTTTGCGGGCCAGGAAGTAGTTGACGGTTGTTGGGTAGAGGGCAACTGGCGTCGGCCTGCTGTATGGTTGGGAGGTGGGCTGGTAGGGACAGGAAAGATGAGGACAGTTGTCTGCTAGATTCAAGAAGGGGCTAGACATTGACTTACGAGAGTGCAGGGGGGACGAACAGACAGACAGATAAATATCTCGGCAAGGTCGAGATACACTCGGAGCACCACACGACACATGATCACCACCTCAGATGAGGGGCAGCCGGAGCACTTTCTCGATGTCGGTTACACATTTCATGATTTAAAAATAATGTCACTCAGACCCTTGGAGACGATCATCACCTCAGACGAGGGATGGTCCGGAGGGCTTTCTTCAATCAGACACCACATTTGAGTGCCTGAATGATCTTGGAATTGAGCAATCTTGGCCTCATTGGATTCGTCTTGTCAATATGCTCGATTTTATTATAGCCTTGCTAAATTCGACATTTGTTTAACCTTCTTAATGTCCTGAAAACTTTTAAGAGTGTTTTAACAACTTGATTTGATCTTGATTTGACTTGTATTGGACTAATTTTGGTAACATTGAATTCTTCTTGTCAAGTCGGTAAGTTTGATTGTAAGTTTGCTAAAATCGGAGTTCTGGATGAGTTTTTTTTTAGGTTTGAATCTTTTTTGCTTAAAAATCATCTCGAGATTTGTGTAATGCCTCGAGATTCATGCCAAATGATTGAGATTTGCTGTAGATGTATGACGACACAAATTTTGAGACATGACACAAATGTCATGGCAACCTTTTGAGCAAGAAATGTTCATTCTTTGATTAAGAGTCTTCCAGAAGTCCAATTTCAACAAACTTACAGGCAAACTTACTAACAAGATAAGACAGAATTAATGATACCAAAATTATTCAAATCTAAGACAAATCAATCGTCAATCAAGCTATTAAATCATTTTTGGAGGCTTTTCGGGCATATTTGGAAGACCAAATTGATGTCGAATCTAGTGAACTTATGATGAAAATGAGCTTATCGATAAGACGAATCCAATGAGCCCAAGTTCGCTCAAATCTGACATCGTTAAGGTACTCAAATGTTCATCAAACGTCGTAAGGAATCTTTCTGGGTCGTCCAATCAGAGTGGTTCATATTCCGTCAAAGGAGTTCAAGTTTAACATCACCTTGTTGCCGACTGTCGTTGACCATCAATCGCCGATCACCGCAGACTACTAGTCGCCAATCACGCGAACTTCCAGTCACCGATCGTCGCCATCTCGTCGACCGCTGCTGACAATCAATCATCGGCCCTCGCCAATCAACATTGGGCGTCGCTCACTTCTTAGGATAAGTTCAT
>NW_018252961.1:0-423 GCF_001263595.1 Phalaenopsis equestris
TTTAAAGGTAGCACAAAGTTCTAAAAAACTTGCGATGTGTAAATTAAGATCTTCATTTATTGTACCTTTAAAATGATTGTTTTGTACCTTTTGGATAATATTAGGTTTGAGCTCAAATGAATTAGCAGGTACATCAGGATTTTGGATACATAAGTAAATTTTATCTGTTGTAGGATTTGCATAATCTCTTAGAGGTTTCGGTTGATGTTCATTTTCTATTCCTTGATTTTTCACATTATTTTCCATTGTGTTTAGATTTATAGGTTCTTTTCTTAGTTTTTTAATTCTCCGAACAGCGCGTTCTAATTCTGAATCGTAGGATATAAGATTTTCAGGTTTAAATTGTATTGTGCCAAATAGGAGCATACATATTCTTCACCCTTTGGGTCAAACATAAAGAACATTGACTAATCCTATGCTTAG
>NW_018252962.1:0-1268 GCF_001263595.1 Phalaenopsis equestris
ATGGAATCGTACAAGTGCGTGGATTTCCTGTGGAAATTACCGCCGCCCGCATTAACACTTTCTACGAAGTCCCAGATTCTTACAACTGCCACTATGAATTGTTTAGTACAATGGAAGACCCCCTCAATGATGTGATTAACTTTCTCACTGATGGGAAAGGAACGTGGAAGATAAAGCAGCGAGAACGGGTAATCCATGTTGAATGCCACCTCTAAGGTGTGGCACTATTTCATTTCTTCTACTCTGTTACTGACTTATCACCACAGCGAGGTAATTCGAGATAGAGCTATTTTGAGTTTCTGTATTCAGATTAATAAAACTATAAATGTGGGGAGAATTATTTTCAAGAATATATTGACTACGACAAGAAGTGAGACTAGTGGAGGTCTAGGACATCCTAGACTTATTTATACACTTTGCCAACTTTTTGGAGTGGAAGCTAGAGAGGAAGAATAGGTTCACCCTATGAACTCATTAGTAAATCTAATTTGAAGACTTATGTATCCCATGAGAAATGGAGAACTAGAAGTAGGAGTCAGGAACCTTCTACAAGTAGAGATATTCCCTCTATAAGTTATGACCCTCATCCTTCTTCTAGCCCCCCTACCTTAGCAAATTTGATGAATGAGTTGGCCTTGCAGAAGAAGAGCATAGATTTATTAAACAAAAGGATTGGAGGTTTAGAACGCCGACATGATTATGACAGTGAGTACATGCAGAGGCATTCCAATTTTGAGATAGCTTATTATGACGCTCAGGTTCAACACTACAGAGGAGAGCCTGATGTTACATTTCCTGAATGCCTCCGATATACTCAGTATCAACCCAATCCACCTGCTGATCAAGGTGACGATGAAATAGCTTGGGATTTTGATATTTAGAATGAAATTGATGTACTTATGTTTGTATTTTTATTTTATGTAGTCTGTTTGTAATAGAAATGGATGTTTATGTATTTGGACTTTCATTTTTGTTATTTCGTTGTACTTGAATGATTTTATTTTTTGTTATAAAGTTAGTGTTATAGTTAAATATGCATGTGTAGTTTAATAGATGTTGGGTAGTGTTGTGAATTGTTTGTAATGTGATTTTTATTTCGCAATTTTAATTGTTTTATTAGTATTGTGTATGTGTTAGGAAATGTTGTGCTTATTTAATGTTTCAGTTTTATACTTATTTCAAAATTTCATTTCCCAGAAATTCCTCTAGTTATTTATGTGTGTAGAAAGCTCTTAACATTACAGACCAGGTGAAGTAAAAATTTGAGA
>NW_018252963.1:0-1205 GCF_001263595.1 Phalaenopsis equestris
TAGACCTCAACCAAAAGTGAGGTCAACAACCACATTTAAGTTCCTAAAGAAATTTTGAAATCCTTCACTAATTATGAACTATTAGCAAGGAGAAAGTCTTTTTATATATATTATCTAAGTCATTACATTTACTTTTATTTGCATATAAAAGAATTTAGTAAACTTAATTTTCATCTTTAGATAGTTACTTTAATCTTAAGTAATTTAAGTAAATTTTTCCTAAAGTCAAACTTCCTATATTTTGTTTTGATGCTTCCTGTATTTTCTTAAATTATTTACACTTTGTCGGCTTGCTCGAGGGATCGATACAGTTTTGTAAAGAAAACTCTATATTACTTGAAACAATACATATACTTGCATAGTACCCCTATTGAAAAAGATATTTCTTTAATCATTTTACCTTTGTTCTCATAAGCCACTAAATATAATTTGGGTCAAGTTTTTGTCATATTAAGGAGCATAAGTATCTGTGTAATTGCAGGTCGAATCTGGTTTTTGGCACTGTTGTCGGGGAAAGCGATGAAACAATGAAATTTTAAAAGAAATATCTTTATTAGGAATTATTTTTAAAACTTTATTTTTTATTGCTATAAAATTTTGTTTTTAATTTTTTTGAAATTTTCAAAAATTACAAAAATTTAAAAATTTAAAAAACCAACAAGAGAAAAAAAATATTTTAATTTATTTTATTCTTTGAGTATTTTATTTTTTGAATTTTACTTTTTGTATGTAAAGTTCATGATCTAAAGGTTTAATACCCTACAATTCTGAATTAGAAAGAACCATAAGAAGAATTTGTAAGCAAAAACAACTTCATAAGTTTCAAGAAATGGCAAAAATATCACAAAATAACAATGAAAGTTTTACTAATGAAAACAAACATCAAAATTTACAAAGACCTTTAAGAGACTATGCTAACCCTACGACAGATGAAGTTTTCTTAAGTATTCAAGTTCCCGCTGTAGTGGCTAACTAATTTGAACTTAAAACTGCAATAATACAAATGGTACAAATTAATTAGTTTTGGGGTGTCAGCACTATTTTTGACATGGGGTTTTCCCGTAAGAAGCTGTCAGTCATCGGAATTGAAATCCTGTTGCCCGTTTCGGAAGGACGTTTTAAAAAAATTTAGTTTTGAAAAAGATGAAGTCAAACTGACCCCATAATTTTTATAGTTTAGATGAAAGAGCACTTTATCTCAAATC
>NW_018252963.1:4545-5135 GCF_001263595.1 Phalaenopsis equestris
AGAATTTTCTAAGCAACATACAATTTTCTATAATTATTGGAATAGAAAATACATATAAACTTAGAAAATTAATATCTCTGTCTAGAGATCTCCTATATCTTTGAAAAAATACTCATATTGTGCACCTAGATAGAGGCTACAACATATAAAAATTTGGGGTCAAGATGATGAGTCAATAGGAATGGAGAGTTCAAAAACCTCTAACACTAATTGATTTTTATAAAATTAAATATGCATCAAATAAGCCTAAAATTTATTCCACAATCGTGAACAAAAATCAAGTGATTTTAATCTTTGTGTACTTCAAATTAAATGTTTTAAGCAAATTAAGGTTTGCTCAAAACAGTGATGTTTTGATTTTTAAAAATCATGAAATTATTTCCTAAGACTACACTGACCATAGGGAACTTACATGATTTTTTGTAGAATTTTCTAAGCCACATACAATTTTCTATAATTATTTGAATATAAAATGCATAAAAATTTAGAAAATTAATATCTCTGTCTATAGATCTCCTATGTCTTTGGAAAAATGCTCAAATTATGCACCTAGATAGAGACTACAATATATAAAAATTTGGGGTCAAGGT
>NW_018252963.1:5423-5766 GCF_001263595.1 Phalaenopsis equestris
GATCATGGGCGGTTCCGAAAATGCCATGTGTCTCGCTCTGGTTTGCCGCCGTCATCCACATCAGCGCTGCCTCAGTGCGCTGTGCATATACAGGATTTATGTCCGATGCGATCAGGACCGTCCGATCGATACACGCGCGAATGGACGGCATCCGTTCATCGTCTCCATTTGGTTCATCCCGAGAGCCGTCCACCTTCAAACGTCAATATCTCACTCAATTCTCAATGGATTTACATGAATTTTTTTTAAATCGTAGATCTGACCTAGCTCTACACATCCATACGGTTAATCAAACATGATTTGTAAGTTTTCTTCACAATACGTGAAACCGAGCTCGAATTTA
>NW_018252963.1:5837-6421 GCF_001263595.1 Phalaenopsis equestris
AAAAAATGGTCTATACCTTTGTCCAAGAGGTGTGGCCTCAATTGGATGCTTGTGGAATGTTTGTTGAGGTCCAACGAAGCTTCTCTAAGCACCAATTGGAGTTCCTTTGAGTTTTGTTTAGAAATCCCAAAAATGGGGTTCGGCCTTATCCTCCACAACAACTGAGGGCTTGGGGGAGGGTGGTTTGATGGAAAAGCTTCTTCTTTAGTCCTTGTGAAGGTGTGTGCAAGGTTAATTTGATTTTGGTAGAGTTTGAAGTAGTGCCCTGATTTTGAGCTCGATTTTGAGCTCAAAATTGAACTCACAGAGGAGGCTTTAAGGGCAATTAATGGTGGAGCCCTTCTTCTCTGTGCTTAGAGAAGAATTTTGGATATTTTGGAGGAGGGGTTGGTAATCTATGGTGGCTCTTCCTTGTTTGGCCTTGAGATCTCTCCTCTTCCATAGCCATGGCCATGGCTTTTTTATAGATTTAGATCAGTTGGGATGCTTGGAGATGAAGTCTAAAGCTCATGATGAGCAAGAAAAATGGCACCATAGAGTATTGACATGTGTTGGTGAGTAATTTGCATGAAACTTATCCTTTT
>NW_018252963.1:7175-26925 GCF_001263595.1 Phalaenopsis equestris
GGTTCTTATGTATTGGTCTTAGCCAGGGTATTGTGAGGGAATTGTCTACCTTAGCTCCAAATCAACACCTAGGGTCAATCCTAAGGTCAAGTAGCCCTATAGGAACTCTCCTTGAGTTCCCTCATAATGATCTTACCTACTAAGTGCTAGAGGTTAGGACCAATATGTGGAACTTCAAGTTAAGTAAAGAGAAGAGTTTTGAGTTTCTAATGGTGAGGGTACCTTTTCTAGTTTTCTAAGACTAGTCAGTAGGAAAGTCCTATGGCTAGACCTAGGCTACTAAGAAAATTTCTAGACCTCAACCAAAAGTGAGGCCAACATGGGGAACACCAACTGAGGATCCTAATTTACATCTTGCGAGTTTTCTTAAACTTTGTGCTACATTCAAATATGAGGGCATATCAAATGATGCGATTAGACTTAGACTTTTTTCTTTTTCCTTAAAGGATGAAGCTAAGATGTGGTTAAACTCATTAGCACCTGGATCTATTAAAATTTGGGGAGAAATGGCATAAAAATTTATGGAGAAATATTTTCCTCAAAAAATTGTTAAGCTTAGAAATGATATTACATCTTTTATTTATTTTGAAGGCGAGTCAATTTATGAGGCTTGGGAACGATTTAAGGAACTCCTTAAAAAGTGTCCACATCATGCTCACATCATTGAGGCTTGGGAACGATTTAAGGAACTCCTTAAAAAGTGTCCACATCATGCTTTACCTGACTGGTTAATCATTCAAATATTTTATAATGGGCTAATAGGATCCTTTAGATCTATAATTGACACTACTGCTAGAGGATTTTTATTCTCAAAATCATTTGGTGAAGCTCGTGCCTTAATTGAAGAAATGGCCACTAATAGTTTTCAATTTCTCTCAGAAAGAGTAAATCCTAAAAGAGTGGCTAATATTCATGTGATAATGATGCTTTAACTATTTTAGTTGCTCAAGTTGCTTTGTTATCTAAGAAGTTACATAATTATGTTATGAATTTTTCTCAAATGCCTCAAGCAAGTGAAGAAACAAGTGAAGAAAATTTATTAGGAAAGAAAATTTATTAGGACAAACCAATGATTCTCAATCATTAGAAATGTTATATGCGGTTGCTAATAAACATAAAAATCCATATTCAAACTTTTATAACCCAGGTTAGAAAAATCACCCTAATTTTATCTAGAATAATTTTGGTGGTGGAAATCAACAATGGGGGAACAATCAAGTGAATTTAGTAGAAAACTGGAACAATCAAGGTAATTCTAACTATAGAGCTTCTTATCCTCCTGACTTTAATAATAAATAACCTAAGGAAAAGAAGTTGTCTATAGAAGAAGTAGTTTTGCAAATGAGTAATCAGAAACAAAGTCAAAGTGCCGCAATAAGAAATACTGAGAATCAACAGGGACAAATTTCTAATGCGCTTAGCAGTAGACCCCAAAGAACACTTCCTAGTAATGTTGAAGTTAATCCTAAAGACAAAGGAATAGAACAAGAGCAAATTAAAATTTTTAAACTTAGGGGTGGAAAGGAATTAAAAGTTGGAATTCAAAAAAGAGATTGAAGTTGAGAGAGAGATTAAAGAACCTACAAAAAATATTTCTAAAGATCCAGAATGATCTATCTCTCCAACTAAAAATGATTTAGAAAGACCACCACTGTCTTTTCCTCAAAGAATGAGACAACAAAAGCTTGGTCAACAATTGTCTAAATTTTTTGAGATATTTAAGAGCTTACAATCAATATACCATTTGTAGAAGCTTTGGAACAAATGCCTAGTTATGCAAAATTTATGAAAGATATATTAAACAAGAAAAGGAAGTTTGAAGCTTATGAGACCTTTGTACTAAGTAAAGAATATAGTGTAATAATTCAAAAGAAGCTTCATTAAAAGCTCAAAGACCTTGGTAGCTTCACAATACCATGTGTTATTGGAGAGAATATTTATGAAAAAGCCTTATACGATTTGGGATCTAGCATTAATCTCATGCCTTTATCAAGTTTTTAAAGGTTAGACTTAGGAGAGATTTCTCCCACTACTGTAACTCTTCAGTTAGCAGATCGATCTATTATTTATCCTAAAGGGGTTATAGAAGATGTACTTGTTAAAGTGGATAAATTTATCTTCCTTGTGGATTTCAGTGTGCTAGACATGAAATAAGATAAAGAAATTCCTATTATTTTGTGGAGACATTTCTTTGCTACCAAACATGTTATGATTGATGTGCAAAAAGGAGAGTTAACCATGAGAGTTAATAACCTGGAAATAACATTTAATTTTTTAAAGTCAAAGAGGTATCCTATTAAAGAAATATGTTATAGGATGGATATTATAGATTATATGATTACTAAACATTATAAAAAAAATTTGAAGTCATTTCTCAGGAAAAAAATGAAGTGATATTAAATCAGGAAGGAATTGATAGTGAAACTGAAAGTGATATTGAAGAAAAATCAATAGCGATAAATGTTGAGAATACTAATTATGTTCAGGAAAACTTTGAGATTTTAGATACTACTGAAAATAGTAAATCTCTAATCCCTTCAATTGAAAAATGTCCTGAACTTGAGACAAAAGTTCTTCCTACACATTTAAAGTATGCATTTTTAGGAAATTCATTTACTTTACCTGTTATAATATCCTCTGAGTTAACTAAATATAAAGAAGAAAATTTATTGGAGACATTACAAAATTATAAAAAAGCTTTTGGTTGGACATTAGGAGATATTAAATGAATCAGTCCTTTAATCTGCATGCACATAATTTTAATGGAAGATGACTGTAAACTCAGGGCTGATACTCAAAGAAGATTAAATCCTATGATGAAAGAAGTGGTAAAAAATGAAATTTTAAAGTGGTTGCATGTTGAGATTTTTTATTCAATTTCAGATAATGCATGGTTTAATCCTATTCATTGTGTTCCTAAGAAATGAGGAGTGACTGTTGTCATAAATGAGAAGAATGAATTAATTCCAACAAAATAAGTCATTGGATGGCAAATTTGTATTGGCTATCAAAAATTAAATATCGCCACTATGAAGGATCACTTTCCTTTACCTTTCCTGGACTAAATGTTGGATAGACTAAGAGAACATGAATACTTTAGCTTTTTGGATGGATATTCTGGTTACCATCAAATACCAATTGATCTAAAGGATTAAGAAAAAACTACATTTACAGGTCCATATGAGACTTTTTCTTTTAGAAGAATGCTCTTTTGTTTATGCAACACATCTGCAACTTTTCAAAGGTGTATTAATGTCTATTTTCTGTGACTTAATTGAGAAAGAAATTGAAGAGTTTATGGATGATTTCTCAATTTTTGGAACCTCTTTTGATTCATGCTTAGATAATTTAGTAAAGGTTCTAAAACGCTGTGAAGAAATGAATTTAGTTCTCATTTGAGAAAAATGTCAATTTATGGTCACAGGAGGGATTTTATTGGAACATAAGATGTCTAAAAATGGTATGAAAGTGGATGAAATAAAAATTCAAATTATAGCTAAATTACAACCTCCTAATTCAGTAACTGCTGTATGAAGTTTACTAGAACATGCTGGATTTTATAAGAGGTATATTTAAAACTTTTCTAGAATTTCTGAGCCTCTTTGCCATCATTTAGAAATAGATACTAAGTTTGATTTTAATGATGATTATCTTAAAGCTTTCAATTTATTAAAGGAAAATTTAATTACTGCACCTATCATTGTTACACCTGATTGGGAAAAACCGTTTGAATTAGTGTGTGATGCTAGTGATTATGCTATTGGAGCTGTTTTAGGACAAAATTATGATAAGATTTTTAAAACTATATATTATGTCAGCAAAACTATTAATGAAGCTCAAATTAATCACACAATAACTGAAAAAGAGCTATTGACAATAGTATATACTTTTGATAAATTTAGGTCATATTTACTTGGAGCTAAATGTATTGTGCATATTGATCATTCCACTATTAAATCTTATGTCAAAAAAGAATGCTAAACCAAGATTAATCAGATGGGTTCTTCTTTTGCAAGAATTTAATTTTAAGATAACGGATAGAAAAAGAACTGATACTCAAATTGCTGATCATCTGCCGAGACTTGAACATGGAAAGAAAAGAAGAATGGGGATAACATAAATGAGAATTTTCCTAATGAACAAATTTATGCTGTTGCTGAGTGGCATATACCATGGTATGTAGTTATAGTTAACTACCTAGTTAGTAATATTCTATCATACGAATTAGCAAGCCACCCAAAAAAGAAATTTATATATGATGTAAAGTTTTACTTTTGGGATGACCCATATTTATATAAGAAACTTCATGATTCTGTCATTCGAATATGTGTACCAATTAATGAAACCCTTGAAATTATACAAAAATGTCATAAAATCTAAATTTTGGGGACACTTTGGAATTGATAGGACTGCTTTTAAAATTTTACACTAGATTTTGTTGACCTACATTATTTAAGGATGTTAATAATTATGTGAAAACTTGTGATCAATGTCAGAGAGTAGGCAATATTTCTAAAAGAGATGAAATGCCCCTAAAATTTACTTTAGAAGTTGAAATTTTTGATGTGTGGGGTTTATATAATATGGGACCATTTATACCATCTTCAGGAAAGGTTTATATCTTATTAGCTATGGACTATGTGTCTAAATGGATTGAAGAGATAACCTTGCCTCATTGTGATGCTCTGAGTGTTGCAAAATTTTTAAACAAAAATATTTTTACTGATTTGGAATGCTAGAGTGATCATTACTGATGAGGGTCATTTTAAGAATTTTAAAATGAACACATTACTTAGAAAATATGGAATTAAACATATGATTGACACAGTTTATCACCCTCAGACTAATGGATTAGCAGAAGTATCAAATCATGAAATCAAAAGAATTGTAGAGAAAATTATGAATCCTAGAAGAACTAATTATTCTGATAGACTTGAGTCTGCATTGTGGGCTTATAGAAGTGCTTATAAAACTCTTATAGGAATGTCTCCATATACACTCATATTTGGAAAATCTTGTCATTTACCAGTTGAGTTAGAGCATAAAGCTTATTGGGTAATAAAAGAGTTTAATTTTAATTTAAAGGATGTTGGAGATAAACGATTATATCCATTCAATGAGTTAAGCATGATTCTTATGAAAATGCTCAAATTTATAGAGAAAAGATGAAAATGTGGCATGATAAAAAAATTTTAAGAAAGAATTTTGAGCATGGGCAAGAAGTTTTATTATACAATACATGATTGAAATTATGTAATACTTAAGTCTAGGTGTATGGGGCCATTTATTGTGACAAAAGTTTATTCTTATGGGGATGTGGAGAATAAAGATCCAAAAATAAGACATATAACCAAAGTACATGAACAAAGGTTAAAGCCTTACACTGAAAAATACAAGACTTATTATAAAAAGACTTTGATGCTGGGTCTATCCGAGTAAATTTGATACATCGGGTTAACGACGTTAAACCAGGCATTTTGTGGGAGGTAATCCATAGTTATCAGTGTTGTTTAATTTATGTTTATTATTGTAGTATCCTGACTATCCTTTGCTTTAGTAGCATTCTTTTTAACACTATTTAAGGTATTCAGCATGATTGGAAATTGAAGAATTTGATGTTATGTGAATCAGTGTTCACTTGGACACTGGCGCCTAGGCGCCAACAAATGGCGCCTAAGCGCCAGAGTCCTGTGATGTTGGCATAGGCGCACAGTTTCTGGACATGGGAAAACCGCCCAAAAGCAATTTTTATCCATGTCTTCTCCATAACAATTGCCTAGCCTTCGTCCCAAATCTTCATTCCTTTAAGATTTAGACCCCAGAAGAAGAGTTTTGGAGATCTTACTTGCTTCCATGGAGAATAGAGAAAATGGAGTTGGAAATAAGTTATGCATAATGATGCCTAAACTTATTTTAATGGATTTTTAGCGCTAAGTTTGGAGAAGGTGATGAGCAAGTTAGGGAAGATTGAAGAGGAGCTTTCCAATTTCCACAACAAGTTGCATGAGATGTATCACCAGCACAAGCACTTGGAGTAGCAGATGAAACTTCAATCTGATCACTTGGCTAGTTATCAAGATGCCCAGGTAGCCATGTATAGCAAGAACAAGAACAATATAGCAAGAACAAATGGATTGATGATAAGGAGGCTATGGAATTCTCTAACGCTCTTGTCTTCTACTCATTTGATCGCAGATATTTGGCATGTGAGTAGGGCGACGAGAATGAGATCAATAGAGATTGATCATTAGAATAGAATTCTAGCGTTTGTGATTGACGTTTGTGTTTGCTTTAGTAAAGGATGTGTTATGTGTACTACTTTTTCTTGTTGTTGCTTGTGTGTTAGTTTGATTATGTTGATTTTTCTTAAAAGTGTGTTTGTGCGATATTGTACTATTGATTGAAGGTTTAATGAAAGTTATGTTTGTGTCAGCCCCTTGTTAGAATGTTTGAAATAATTATGAGTTAAAATTGGAAAATAGAATATGTTCATGACATAATAATTATGAGGTGTGATGTTAAACTAATGAGAAATTTTAGTTTAAAAGACTTAGTCTTGTTGTGTTACACTTATACCGCAAGGAAAGAAAATATTTGGGTCTGGCGCCTCGCTTAGGAGCTTGAACTGGCACCTGGGTCTGGCGCCTAGGCACCAGAATTGGCGCCTAAGCTCCAGACCACCCACACAGCATGGTGCCTAGGCACCATAACCCGCGGCTAGGCACCGGTTCACTTGAACCAGTTGAAACTTGAATTCTTCACAATTTAAACCTAGCCCATGCCATTTTTAAATCCCAAGCTTATTCTTCTTCCTATTTTTTGCAAAAACCAGCTCTATGGTGCTTCTCAGAGCTCAAATCTTCATGTTTCTTGGCTTAAGAACACCAGATTTCATTCTCAAGGTTAGATATACATTTTGGCATACTTATTTTTTGATTTTACCATGGATTTTTCATGCATTGAGTAGATACCAAAAATATGCAAAAATATTTGATTTAGTGGTGAAAAATCCATAGATCTAAGCTTTGTTAGCTTGAAAAAGCTTGTAAGAAGCCTATTTTCCTGATTTTGAAATTTTGTGGAAATTTTTCTTCAAATTTATTTTAGATGGCCTCTAAGACAAAGAGCTGAAGAGGAAAAGAATCCTATGACAGTGCCAAATTTCTCAGTGTAAATGAGCAAATTTGCTATAACAAATTTGCTTCTTCAAGAAAGTTTATTGTTGAGCGAAGTTTTTATTGACCTGGAGGAGCTATAGAGAATATTATTGTGGCATGTCAATGGGAGAGTTTCTGTTACTTTACTGTTGTTGCCTTCATTGCTGTGATTAGAGAATATTATGAAAATTTACCTGAAGCAGATGATGACAAAGTGTTTGTTCGAGAAAGAGGAGTAGAGTTTATTGCTGAGAGGATAAATGTGATATATAGTCTGCCACCCGAGATTGATTGTTTTTATTCAGAATTCATTCCATCTGAGGAAGAGTTAGATGAGATCGTGGTGTATTTGACTGATGGCCATGGAGGCTGAAAGATTCGAAATGATTGAAAGGTAAATTTTTCTTCTTCCAATCTCAATGCCACTTTAAAGGCATGACGTTATTTTATTTCTGCTTGCCTTGCTTCCTTCAAATGATTTAAGTGAAGTGCCTAGAGAAAGAGCTATTTTAAAATACCGCATTCAAGACAGAAGACCAATAGATGAGGGTGCTCTTATTTATGATGCTATTAATACTTCCGCAAGAGCTAGTATGACTTCAGGTCTTGGATGTCCATCTTTAATATTTACACTTTACAAGGACTGGAGTTAATTTTAAACAATGGGGAGAGCATTTGAAGCCACTTAAGTCAATTGGGAAAGCTAATGTTGATATATATAGACGACCTAGAGATGGAGTTCAAGTTCAAGGTGCACCTTCTTGCACCTTCTGCTTCCACTTCTAGACAATGGTGGTCTTTCTACTTCTAGACCTATTACCTTCTACTTCTAAACAGTGGTGGTCTTTCTAACTTCTACTTCTAATGCTTTTGGAGTTCAAGGTGCACTTTCTGCTTCCACTTCTTAAGATTTACCCTATCAAAAGGCCACTTCGAGGTGCACCTTCTACTTCTAATGCTTTTGAGCCTCCATATGGATAATAGGATGTATAAAGTGAAAGATATTTAGAACACCGTAAAAATATGTTCTTGATGCAGTTACGTATGGAAGATATGGAAAGCAAGTTTGATCAAATGGAAGATTTTGTTAGAAGGAAGAATGACTATGATGCTGATTATGATGAGGCATTGCTGAAATTCATGAAGGGAGTGCATAAAGTTGAATTTCCTACATGCCCTCGATTTACGCCTTTTAAGAGTCGCAGATCTATGGATGAAGATATTCCCTTTGATTTTGATGACGATGATGATGAGAAAGAGGATTATATTTGTTCCTTATTTTGTAGTTATCCACCTCAAAATAACCTATTTTTAGTGCATATTTTATAAACCTTTTATGTACATTTTTGATGATATTGCACTTTAAAAGAAGATCTTTTGCATGTTTTTTTGTTTCAGGTACATACAATAGACATTTTGAGAAAATGAGGGAAACATGGAGATTTTTGCGTGGCGCAATAGCGCCACCCCTTGGAGCCATATCACCACCCCTTGGATCCATAGCATCACCGATGGGCCAAAAGAGCACTATAGCACCCTAGACTAGCGTTATATCGCCAATAATTACCTTTGTAGAAGATAATTATTTATGAATGATCAGGAAGTTGTAGAAGAAATGAGGGAAAAATTTATGAAAGAGGTTTTAAATAAAAAAAAAAGAAAGTTTATAGATCATGAAACTGTTGCACTTAGTGAAGAATGTATTGCAATAATTCAAAAGAAGATTCCTCAAAAACTCAAAGAACCTGATAGCTTTACCATACCTTGTGTAATTAGAGAGAAATTTTGTGGAAAAGATTTATGTGATTTAGGAGTGAGCATTAACTTTTTGCCTCTATATATATTCAAAAGGTTAGGTTTAGGAGATTTTCTCTCACTAATGTAAATCTTCAATTAATTGATCGATCTATCACTTATCCTAAAGGGGTTATAGAAGATATACTGGTTAAAGTGGATAAATTTATCTTACATGTTGATTTTATTGTATTAGATATGGAAGAAGATAAAAAATTTCTCTTATTTTAGGGAGACCTTTTCTTGATACCAGACGAGCAATGATAGATGTGCAAAAAGGAGAATTAGCATTGAGAGTGAATGATCAGGAAGTTACATTTAATGTGCTTAAAACAATGAAGTATCTTGATGGAAAATGATATATAATAGATATTATTAATGATATGATTGTTAATCATTTTCAAAATAGATGTGAAGTCATATTGGATCAAAAAGATGAAGTCATTTTAGAAGAAGAATAAGAAGTAGAGACAGAAGGAAATTATGAAACTGAATCAAATGAGATGATTATTGAGGATTAAAATTATGTTCATGAGGAATATGAAATTTTTGATACTACTAATAGTAGTATATCTTTGATTCCATCTATTGAAAAATCTCCTGAACTTGAGATGAAAGTTTTACCTACTCATTTAAAGTATGTATTTTTTGGAAACTCATTTACATTACATGTTATTATATCCTCATATTTAATTGATGAACAAGAAGGGAAATTATTAGAAACATTAAAGAATCATAAAAAATCCTTTGGGTGGACATTAGTTGATATTAAAGGAATTACTACTTCAATTTGTATGCACCAAATCCTCATGAAAGATAATTATAAGCCTAGGGTGGATCCTCAAAAGAGATTGAATCATATCATGAAAGATGTGGTTAAGAAAGAAATTTTAAAGTGGTTGGTTGTCGGGATTATTTATCCAATTTCAAATAGTTCTTGGGTTAGTCCTGTTCATTGTGTTCCTAAAAAAGGAGTGATTGTGGTTGAAAATGAAAGGAATGAATTAATTCTGATAATGCAAGTTACTGGATGGAGAATCTGCATTGATTATAGAAAATTAAACGCCACCACTAGAACAAAGCATTTTCCTTTACCTTTTATAGATTAAATGTTGGATAGCTAGTAGGACACCATTACTTTTGCTTTTTGGATGGATATTCTAAATACCACCAAATACCTATGGCTCCTGAGGATTAAGAGAAAACAACTTTTACTAGTCCTTATAGAACTTTTGCTTTTAGAAGAATTTCATTTGGATTATGTAACGCCTTTGCAACTTTTCAGAGATGTATGATGTCAATTTTTTGTGATTTAATTTGAGAAAGTAATTGAAATTCTTATGGATGATTTCTTAGCCTTTGGGACTTCTTTCAATTTATGTTTAGATCATTTAGCAAGAGTTCTAAAGCGCTAAGAAGAAATAAAATTTATTCTCAATTGGGAAAAATGTCAATTTATGGTTGCAAGACGAATAGGATTAGGGCATAAAATTTCTAAAAAAAGGCATGAAAGTCGATCTAGCAAAAATTTAAGTTATTGCTAAATTATCGCCACCTACGAGTGTTAAAGGAATAAGAAGTTTTTTTAGGACATGTTGGTTTCTACAGATGTTATATTAAAGACTTTTAAAAAATTTCTAAGCCTTTATGCCAACTTTTAGAAAAATATTTCAACTTTGATTTTGATGAAGAGTTCCTAAATGCCTTTAATTTATTAAAAGAGAAATTAATCACTGCACCTATTATTGTTTCACCTGAATGGACAAAACCTTTTGAATTAATATGTGATACTAGTGATTATACTATAGAGCCTATTTTAGAATAAAGATATGACAAAATGTTCAAAGTGATATACTATGCTAGTAAAACCCTTAATGAGGCCCAAATTAATTATACTATCACTGAAAAGGAATTATTAGCTATAGTATTTACTTTTGATAAATTCAGATCTTATCTTTTTGGAAATAAATGTATTGTGCATACTGATCATTCTGTTATTAAGTATTTAATGATGAAAAAGGATACAAAATCATGATTAGTTAAATGGGTCCTTCTAATGCAAGAATTTGATTTTCAAGTTGTGGATAAGAAGGGTACCGATAATCAAATAGTTGATCATCTATCAAGGCTTAAATAGAAAAAATGAGAGATTTAAATCATGAAATCAATGAGAATTTTCTTGATAAACAATTATATGTGATTAATGAATGGTAAATTCTGTGGTATGATGATATAGTGAACTACTTGGTTAGTAGTATTTTACCCTACGAGTTAGATAGCCATCAAATTAAGAAGTTCATTTATGATTCAAAATATTACTTATGGGATGCCCCTTATTTATATAAAGAATGCAAGGACTTAATTATTTGAAGATGTGTACCATTAGAAGAAACTCAAAAAATTAATCAAAAATATCATAAATCAAATTTTAGGGGACATTTTGGAGTGGATAAAAATGCATTTAAGATTTTAAAATTTGGATTTTATTGACCTACATTTTTTAGGAATGTCAGAAATTATATAAAAATATGTGATCGATATCTGAGAGTAGGCAATACTTCTAGAAGAGTTGAAATCCCCCTAAATTTTACTCTTGAGGTTGAAATCATTGATGTTTGTGGATTAGATTTCATGGGACCATTTAAGATTTATATTTTAATAGTTGTGGATTATGTTTCTAAATCATGGATTATGTTTCTAAGTGGATTGAAGCATTTGTTTTACCTCAATCTGATGCTAAAAGTGTAACAAAATTTTTAAGAAAGATTACTTTTACAAGATTTGGAATGCCAAGAGTTATCATTACAGATGGTGGAAGTCATTTCATAAATAGAATGATAGAAACAGTAACTTTAAAATTTGGGATTAAACATTGACTTGCCACAACTTACAATCCTTAGACTAGTGGTTTAGCAAAAGTATCCAATCGAGAATTTAAAAGAATATTAATAAAAATGGTAAATCCTAAGAAAATTGATTGGTCTGCTAGACTTTATAACGCTTTATGGGCTTATGTTCTGCTTATAAAACACCTATAGGAATGACACCATATAGGCTCATATATGAAAAAAAATGTCACTTATCAGCTGAATTGGAACATAAAGCGTTCTGGGCAATTAAAGAGTTTACTATAATTTGAAAGATGCTGGGGGTAAGTGATTACTGCAATTAAGTGAGCTTGATGAATTAAGAAATGAAGCTAATGAGAATGCCAAAATCTATAAGGAGAAACAAAATTTAGGCATAATAAAAAAATTCTGAAAAAGCATTTTGAGCTTGCGCAAGAAGTCTTGCTTTATAATTTGAGATTGAAACAATTTCTAGGAAAATTTAAATCCAGGTGGTAAGGACCAATTATTGTGGTAAAAGTATATCCATATGGAGCCTTTGATATTGAAGATACAAAAATTAGGAGAGTGATTAAGGTAAATGGACACAGATTAAAAGCTTACATGAGTGGAGAGGGTCTTGCATTTGAAGAGATCCTATTGTTGGCTCACACTTAAGTAAAATAATGGTTATGTTGAGCTTACAATGTTAAAGCAAGTGCTTTGTGGGAGACAACCCATAATTATCAGTGTAATTTGGATTTAAGTTGCTGTTGTGATAAGTTCTATATAGTGATTACGATTATATTAAAGGAAATGAAGAGTGGAAGAAAGAAATTTGAAAATGGAGAAAGTTGGTTTGGCGCTATAGCGCCATATCTGGCTCAATAGCGTCACAGTTCAAATAACTCATAAAAACCTCCAAAAAATTTGGTTTCTCTTCTTCTTCCTCTTTATAAAATCTCATAGGTTGGGATTTGAAGCATCCCTACATAATTTTTAGGTATTCTAAAGAGATTTGAGAGTGAAAATTTCATTTGAGAGATCATGGAGAGCAATGGAAATGGGAGATTTGAAGAGAAGAAGTTGTTGAAGAAGTTGAAGAGAAGAAGTTGTTGCATAAAGATGCTCAAGCATATTTCAATGGATATCTTGCAGTAAGTTTGGAGCACCTCATGGAGAAACTTGAGAAGATTGAAGGTGAGGTATCTCTTCTACATTCAATAGTTGAAAATTTTCCCCACCATTACGAGCATATGAACTTGTAGTTAAAACTGCAATTCAATAGTTTGGTGTGCTTCCAAGATAATCAAGTGACTATGTATAGCACCAACAAGTGGATCGACAATAAGTTTGCTAAGGAATTCCCTTGTGTTCCTTTCTACCATTGTTACGATAGAAATTGTTTGGTGAGTGGAATGGAGAATATCACCACTGATTAGGAGTGGTCTTAAAGGATGTTTTGTGATATTTATGTTCTTAATGTTGTGCAATTCCATGTAGTATGCCTATAGTGTTCATTTAAGGACTTAGTGTGGTTTGCATTTTATGTGTTATATGAACATCTGAGTGATGTTTTGGTGTTTGTGATTTTGCATTGAAATTGTTATTAATATAAGAAAATGTTATGTTGTGTTCTTAAAATGTGGCCTTATGTATTCAAATTGGAATTTGTGAATTTGAAATTTTCGATTGGCGACAAACTCAATAAGTAAAGAGTTGACCGTTAAAATTTAAGAAAGAGCCTTTTTACATCCTAAATATTTTATTTTCTTTTCAAATATAAATTTTTTTTAAAATATAGATGGGTATTAATGGCGCTATAGTGCCATATTTGGGTGCTATAGCGGCGTTCATCAGACAAAGCAGGGCGTTAAAGCACCACTGCCCGACGCTTTAGTGTCAAACTTACCCGTGAGTCATTTTTAGTGCTTGGACCTAAATATTTCATCATTTTTTCCCTCGGTTCGTCTCCTTCCTCCATTTTTCACATTTTGCTCCTCTAGGGCTTGAATATGTGCTTGATTGCCTTGGAGATAGGCTTCCAATTTTGGGATTTCTTCATCTTTAGATAAGATCTTCACCCTACCTTTAAAATATTTTGATTTGATAATGGATTCCACCCACATCGTGGATTAGGCCGAAAATTAAAAGATTTTATGAAAATAGTGTGAAATTTATGGTTAAATGATTATTTATGTTTGGATTGAGTTTTCAGGAGCCTCTTTGAAGTTGAGATGGTGACTTTTGGAATTTATTTTGAATATTTTTTAAATTACACATGGCTCCCAAAATGAAGAGAGGCAAGGAAAAGGTTACTTTTGATTCTAATAAGTTTGCTAGTACAAGGGCACGAGACAAATATGTAGAACTGCAATCAAAGAAGTTGATTGAAGAATGCAGTTTTCTACATCCTAGTGGTACTATTTAGTACTTGATTGCAGAGCGACAGTGACAACATTTTTGTTATTTCTATGATTTTTGTTGTTCATGAATTCTATGCCAACTTGCATGATGAATAATATGACTTGATTTTTGTGCGTGGGCAATAAGTGGATATCAATTCTGTTAGGATTAACCACATATACTAACTGCATAGTGTTTCCACCTACTTCTTTTCTGAGTTCCATCCTATTAACGCTGAATTAAATGAGATTATGGGATTTTTTACTGATGAAAATGGAGTTCATAAAATTAAGAATGGGCGATGAGTGAACTTTTCTTTTTCAAAACTTAATGTTCATTCTCGAGCCTGACACTATTTTATCTCTGGAAGATTATTGCCTACCAACCATTTGCCTACCAAACCATTTTCGTGAAGTAACCCATGAGAGAGCCACTTTAAACTATTGTATTCAGATGAAGAAACCTATTGACATTGGCTCCCTCATTTATACCAACATGCTTGTTTCTTTGAGAGGAGGAACTACATGAGGTTTGTGATACCCTTCTTTTTTTACTACTTTGTGTGTTGGTTCTAGAGTGAAGTGTGAGTCTTGGGAAGAAACTTTACAATTTCATAAACCTATTGAAAAAACAAATTTGGAATATTATGAGATACATTTTGGGACTAGAAATAGGATTTGATTTAACATGCCTTCTACTTCAGCTTCTACTCCTGCTTCTAGACCAAACAGATGTCATGCATTTCTTAGTTTATTTGATTGAGCCTCACTATCAAGTTATGTGTTTATCTTTTGAGGTAGATACATAGCTTGAGGTGTAGCATTCTTTCATCAAAAATTTGAAAGATATGAGATCAGTTTAATTTCATATTTTTCTAAAATTAAATATGTATATGTAAATTAGAATGTCGCTTTGAAGCGGGCGATGGGATTCCAATTCCGGTGATAGACAGCTTCCACAGGATGACCTCCCTAAAATTGTGTTGACTGCTTCTGGTGACGCCACTGGGGACTAGTTTCTCTCTACTTTTAAATCAAAGAATATCATCTTCATACATCGGTAATGTGTCCATGTCCCTTATAGACCAAATTACCCTTCTTCTATTGGCATACTTCATCCATTTCTTTCTTGGGTAAGTACGTTCAACTATTTTAGACTTTAGGACCATCTGTTCAACCACCTTTGAATAGAGAGGTTCTAGAGTTCATTAGGACTTTTAATCTTTGTGTGAGGTCGGACCCCTAATTGGTGTGTTGGTTGACTAGTTCCGCCTATGCATTGTGCATTGTGAAGTCGGTCCCGCGCTAGGTCCTAAACTTCACTTCATTTTCCCTTTTGAGTTTAGGTTGATATTTTTTAAATTAAATTGAATTGTTTCATGCTACCCTTGCTCTTTAAACCTTTTTTATATAATTAATTAAATTCTTATATTTTTAAAGTTACTTTTACTAAATTTTGAAATATTTTTCACAAACTAAAATTAAAATAAAAGACTTGCCCAGTCCATAGATTGAACTTTGTTAATTTTTAGTGCTCGCACTAGAATTACAAGGTATTGGAAAAATAACTAACTCGAGAGCTTTCTTTTTGAAGCTGTTGTAATGGCGTTCCCTACGCTCACTTTCTCACGTAACCTGCCGACGAGTCGTGATGCTCGCAACTTCGCCTCCACCATCAAGTTTGGAGTCGGATTTGATGAACTTGAAGTCATGCTCGAAAAGACTCCCTTTGTTATATTGAAAGTTACCACTCCAGAAGTTTAGGAGCCGTCAGTTGAGTTCAGCTTAAACTGTCCTCAGGATTTCCCTTTCTACAAGAAGGTAAAGACTACTGCCCCATCCCGTGCTAAGCCTGTTGTTCCTGCTTCTACTAAGGGAAAAGAGGTCATGATCATTGAAGATACAACTAAATGATTCACCATCCCACCTTCAGTGTTTGAAATTCGATCGAGTTTGAGAACTGCGCCATTAACTTGTTCATAAAAAAGAAACAACAGCCGAAAGATTCGGAAGGCTACTAAATCCCATATTTCTGAAGAAATGTCTGCTGATGAAATTCCTTACCAGGAGGAACTAGGATTGCTGGAAATTTATTTTCTTCTGCAAGGGAGTAGGTTCCATCCCTTAATGGAAACCAATGGGTACGAAAGTATCCAAAAGTTTATTGCTACTCTACTGTTACGTCATAGACATGGTGGAGAGATGAAGAAGCCCACTCCTATCACCTGAGTCAGTACAATATTCCGGAGACTAGCTACCAAGGAGGGTTGTTAAATTGGTGAATTACTTGAATGAGTGGGATGTGCAGTATCCCCTCGCACGAAGAAAGAAATTTTAAAAGATGTAAGATTTGTCTGACGATCTCAAATATCAACTGAAACTTTTCCTACTCGCATTACCATTAGGTTCCGCCTGGGAAGCATAATTGAAGCTACCATCATCATCATCAATTCTATTGTTGCTACTCCAGGACCTGCAGGTCATCAACTGTCTAAGTTACGTCTGGGTCCGAGAATTCTACCAGTTATCAGTCATAAGGACGTCTCTAAAGTTTCAAAGAAAAAGATGAAGGGGTTACCCGGTACTGTATTTGGACTGTACCATGGGGAGTATATCTCTCTTTGGCATGTCGATGCCTCTGTTGAGATAACCCGTCTCAAGACATAACCATCAAAGAAAAAGGTATGGGTACTGACCAAAGAAAAATATGTTGAGATTTTCATATCTATATTACACTGATTTTGATGATATTGCACTTTAAAGAAAGGTATTTTTGATGTTTTGTTGCAGGTGTGTTGAATTATTGTCATTGGAGCAAAAAGATGTAAAAAGGAGCAAATTTGGAGCAAAAAGGACCAAAATATGAAGATTTGATCTTGGGCGCCGACGACGCCATCGACATCGCCAACGGCGATTTTTTCCTGAGAGTCCATAATTAAATATTCTAGAAGGCCGCCGACTGCACCATTGAGGCCGCCAACGGCGATAACGACGGTTCTCTCAATAGATGCATTGAATGTGGATGATTTTTGAAGGGACGCTTAGACAACTCTTGAAAACTCTTCTACAACTTTAAGAGAAACATTTTGGAGGCCGAAAAAAGGGAGTCTAGGGAGTCCAGAGTTTCTAGAGAGTGTTGAGAGGTCTTCGGGTGTCCAGGGGAGTGTAATTTAGGGTTAGGTATTGTGAGGAATTCTTCAAGAGATTGTAAGAGTGAAAGGAAAGTGAAAGATTTCTTCCTCCTTACCGTTTTGAAGGAGAATTTTGTGTGCTGTAAAGAAAGGAAGAGATTTAAAAGAATTTTGAGGAGTTACTTTGGGAGGAATTCGAGATAAGTTGTATTTACTTATTGTAGTTTGTATGACTTTGCTTTTATATATGAAATCCAAGTTTTGTTGTATCTTGTCCATGAGTTCTTGTTGTATCTTGTCCATGAGTTCTGAGTAATTTTCTCTGTCTTCTCCTTATCTTGAGAATTTGTGAAATGGTGATTTGAATTGGTTATGCCATGAGAATGTTAAAGAAGTTGTGATGATCTTTTCACTTTAATCTTAATTTACTTTCAATCTGGCCAATTGATTTGTTAAAATATGTTGAGTTTTACAACTAAAGTGAGGATTACATCCAAGATTTAGAGAGGTTAATGTCCTTAAAAGTTGGGTGAAAATAAATAGGGAAATAAAAGTTATCGGGCAAAGAATTGGAGATTTTAGAGTGACAGACTAAAATCCTCAATTCAGTCCTATCGTTTGGGTGCTGAAGTGTAGAGGTTAGCCCTCAGGCGAGGGAAATGTAGGAGCTCCAAAGTGAGAGTCGGTATCCTCCCAGCCTAGTCGTAGATTCACTAATCAAGCATAGGATTAATCAATGTTCTCTATGCCTAGTCCAAAGGGTAAAGAATAGGTATGCTCCTATTTGGCACAATCCAATTTGAACTGATTCACTTTATTCATTCACTGAGGATGCTTTCTTATATTTTATATATTGAACTTCACATTAGAAACATTATTAGTAGAATTAGTTAATTTAGAGTTTATTAAAATTACATTTTTATTTCCATTTCCTATTTTAATTGCCTATTAGTGGAAAATATGCAATTTGAACTATGTTGTTGTGATTAAGTGTTTATTTTCTAAATCTTAAGTTCGTAGCCTCTAATATTACTCCCTGTGGGATCAATATCCAGGACTCCATTAGAGCCCTGTATTACTTTAGCGATACGTATACTTGCGTAGATAAATGTGACTTTGCAATTATTGAATATTTTATTCACATCTTTATCAAATCTATAACAGTTGTCAAGTTTTTGGTGCCGTTGCAGGGGATTTAAATCTTCTAGCAGCAGTATTAAATTCTTGTATTTTTGAGCATATATAAAGTCGCTATTAAGTTTTTGGTGTCGTTGCCATGGAGTAAAAATTAGATTTTTTTTAAAGAAAATCATAATTAGAGTAACATACAAATTAGGACAATTAGAAAAATTTTACTTTAATTGCAACTTATTTTCATATTTAGTTAATTGTTTTTCTGTGTATTGATTTCAATTGTATGCGTAAATTTGAACCTGAAAATCTTATACCCTACGATTCAGAATTAGAACACACTGTTACGAGAATTAAGAACTAAGAAAAGAACCTAGAAGTCCTGACACAATGGAAAATAATGTGAACAATCAAGGAATAGAAAATGAACATCAACCGAGACCTCTACGAGATTATGCAAATCCTATAACAGATGAAATTGACTTATCTATCCAAAATCCTAATGTAGCTGCTAATTCATTTGAGCTCAAACCTGCTATTATCCAAATGGTACAAAATAATCAATTTGGAGGTACACCAAATGAAGATCCTAATTTACACCTCGCTAGTTTTTTAGAACTTTGTGCTACCTTTAAATATAACAGAGTTTTGAACAATGCTGTTAGACTTAGAATTTTTCCTTTTTCACTTAGGGATAAGACTAAGATGTGGTTAAATTTGTTAGCACCTGGATCTATTAGAACTTGGGGAGAACTTTCACAGAAATTTCTATCCAAATATTTCCCTCCATTCAAAACTGCTAAACTTAGAAATGACATAATATCATTTTGTCAGATTGATGGAGAGTCGATATATGAAGCTTGAGAGAGATTTAAAGATCTTCTTAGGAAGTTCCCACATCATTCGTTACTAAATTGGTTGATAATTCAAACTTTTTATAATGGATTAGTGGAGGGAAATATTTGGATAAACCTTTTGATGTTAAGCTCTTCCAACCTGGATTATAGATGCTGCGGCTGGTTGAAAAGGTTTTGACATTAAAGAACCACCAGCCGCAGCATTTATAACCCAGGTTGGAAGAGTCCTCCTAACTTTAATTTGAATAACAATTCTTCTACAAATCAACAATTGAAAAACAACCCAGTAAACCCATTGGGAAATTCATCCAACCAAGGAAATGTTAATTATAGACCTTCTTATCCTCCAGGATTTAACAGTAATACTCAATTTAAGGAAAAGAAGTTGTCTATGGAAGAGCTAATATTAAACATGGGTCAACAATTACAGAATCAAGGAAATCAATT
>NW_018252963.1:27173-27623 GCF_001263595.1 Phalaenopsis equestris
AGATTTAGAATATCCACTTACACCAATGAAAATTACTGTGGACACACCTCCCCCACCGTTGCCTCAAGGATTGAAACAACACAAAAAGTATAAACAATGTTCCAAGTTTATAGAAATTCTTAAGAAATTAATGGTAAATATTCCTTTCGTAGAAGCTTTAGAGCAAATGCCCAATTATGTGAAGTTTATGAAAGATATTTTGAACAAGAGAAGAAAGTTCACTGATAATGAGACTGTTGCACTTAGCGAAGAGTGTAGTGCAATTATTCAGAAAAAGCTTCTTGAAAAATTAAAAGATCCAGGTAGTTTCACTATACCGTGTGCTATCGGTGAAAGATTATATGGAAGAGCTTTATGTGATTTTGGAGCCAGCATTAATTTTATGCCTCTATCAATTTTCAAAAGATTAGGATTAGGAGAAGTCTCACCTACTTCTGTAACTCTTCAGTT
>NW_018252963.1:27656-28889 GCF_001263595.1 Phalaenopsis equestris
TATCCTAAGGGAGTTATAAAAGATGTGTTAGTAAAAGTTGATAAATTTATCTTTCCTGTGGATTTTATTGTTTTAGATATGGAGGAAGATAAAGAAATACCTATAATTTTAGAGAGACCTTTTTTAGCTACTGGAAGAGCTATGACAAATGTTCAAAAGGGAGAATTAACTATGAGAGTTGATGATTAAGAAGTGAATTTTAACATTGCAAATTCTATGAAATACCCTGCTGTTGAAAGAGACAATGAATGTTTTCACATGGAAATTAGTCAATATCTATTGGAAATTAGTGAACATATATTGAACGAGCATTTTAAAGAATATTTTGAAGAAAAAAATTTTGAAGACAAAGATGAAGTTATTTGGGATGAAATAGAAAATGAAGAATTAGATTATGTTCAGGAAAGATTTGAGATGTTAGATATTACAGGAAATACTAATAAGAATCTAGTTCCGTCAATTATAAAACCTTCTGAACTTGAGTTGAAAACATTGACTAACCACTTGAAGTATGTGTTTTTTGGGAAACTCATCTACATTACCTGTTATTATATCTTCAGAGTTAAATTATTTGTAAGAGCAAAGACTTTTGGATACATTAAAAAGATATAAGAAAGCTTTTGGTTGGATTTTAGTTGACATTAATGGAATCAGTCATTCGATCTGTATGCACAGAATTATACTGGATGAACAATATAAACCAAAAGTTGATCCACAACCCAATGATGAAAGAAGTAGTCAAGAAGGAAATTCTGAAATGGTTGGACACTGGAATTATATATCCTATTTTAGACAATGCTTGGGTAAGTTCAATTCATTGTGTTCCTAAGAAAGGAGGGGTGACTGCTGAAGCACAAGAGAATAATGCTGGGTGGCGTATTTGCATTGATTGTAGAAAATTAAACACTGTCACTAGGAAAGATTGCTTTCCTTTACCATTCTTAGACCAAATATTGGATAGACTTGCTGGGCACAAATATTTTTATTTTTTAGATGGCTCTAACCGCTCTATTGCTCCTGAGGATCAAGAAAAGACAACATTTACTAGTGCTTTTGGAACTTTTGCTTTTTGAAGAATGCCTTTCGGATTATGTAATGCACCTGCAATAATCTAGAGATGTATGATGTCTATATTTAGTAAGTTAATTAATGATGGAGTAGAAGTGTTTATGGATGATTTCTCTGAATTTAGAATATCATTTAATGCATGCTTAAATTATCTTGAAAAATTTT
>NW_018252963.1:30109-42479 GCF_001263595.1 Phalaenopsis equestris
GTTTTAAGTTTTTAAATGAAAAATATTTTCACTAGATACGGAATGTCGAGAGTGATTATCACTGACGGAGGATCACATTTTAGGAATAAATACATTCAGAGATTGACAAAAAATTTTAATGTTATTCATAGAATCTCTACTTCCTATCACCCTCAAACTAGTGGGTTAGCTGAAGTTTCTAATAGAGAGATTAAACAAATACTTGAAAAGATTGTAAACCCTAGCAGAGTAGATTGGTCTATTAGACTAGATACTGCATTATGGGCTTACATGACTGCTTATAAAACTTCTATTGGAATGACTCCTTACTGGCTAATTTTTTTAAAGACTTGTTACTTATCAGTAGAATTGGAGTATAAAGTATATTGGGCGATTAAAGAATTCAATTATAATTTAAAAAATGCTGGTGAGAAGAGATTGTTACAAATGAATGAATTGGAAGAATTAAGAAATGAATCTTATGATAACGACAAAATTTATAAGGAGAAACTAAAGTTATGGATCGGAAGATTAACCAGAATAACTTTGAACCAAGACAAGAAGTTTTGCTTTACAATACAAGGCTGAAGTTATTCCCTGGGAAATTGAAGTCTCGTTGGTTAGGACTCTTTACTGTGACTCGAGTTTATACTTTTGGAGCTGTTAAAATTGAAGATCAAAAGACTAGGGATAGATTTAAAGTAAATGGACATAGATTAAAGTTGTATTTTGAGGGTAAAAAACCAAATTTTAAAGCGGTTTTAATGGTCAGTCAACCTGAATAATATATGAATAGGTCGGGTTGACAACGTTAAACCAAGCGCTTTATGGGAGGCAACCCATAGTTATTCTTATTTTTATTGCGATTATAATGTTTTTGTTTGAAATTATCGTTAGTTTACGGTAGTATTGAACTCTACTACTCATATTTATCCATGAATCATCATAAACATTGGATCCATAGAGAAAATTGGAACGCATTCGGACCAGAGCAAAACTGTGAAATTTTTACCTTGGGCGCCAACGACGGGGTTATCCCGAGAGCCCAAATAATAAATTCTAAAGGCTCACCGACGGTGCCATGGATGTCGCCGATGGCGAGAGCTGCGGGATGATGGTTTCCAGAGTTTGAAATGACGATTTTTGGCGGTTTTGGGTAAATTTGGGAATTTTGGCCAAATTTGGGGTCCCAAGGGCATCTAGGTAATTTGGGGGAATTTAGGGGCAAAAGGATAGGTTGGGTATCTTGGTAGAGTTGGAGTGCAAACTACCATCAATAAGCCATGGACCAATGGAAACCCCATTTTGGGTCCTCTATGTAGTGGTCTTAGCTAAACCCTAGCCTAGGGCTAGTGGGTATAGGGGACCACCTACATGAGTCTCCCAAAAGTATCAAGGGACCAAAACTTAGAAGTTTAAGTTCTGGATTGTGAGCGATTGTGAGTGCAAATATGTACCTTAAGACCTAGACCAACACCCAGGGTCAACCCTATGGTCCAGTAGTCCTAAGGGTGACTCATCTTGAGTTCCCCCATAATGACCCCACATACTAAGTGCTAGAGGTTAGGACCAATATGTGGAACTTCAAGTTGAGTAAAGAGGAGTATAGAATTTCTAATGGTGAGGGTTCCTTTTCTAGTTTTCTAAGAATAGTCAATAGGAAAGTCCTATGGCTAGACCTTAAGCTACTAAAGAGAAAAAACTAAACCTCAACCAAAACTGAGGTTAAAATCCATATACTCATTGTAAAGGGGAATGATGCTTTCTTAAATTTGAACTTTTAGTCAAAACAAAAACTTTGTTTAGTTTTCGTAATTTACTTTTGAAAGTTATTTCTTAGTTAGTTAACTTTGCTTTGCAAGTGCAGTTTACATTGCATTTACCTTAGTAGTTAATATTCAAATTTCACACTTTACTTTTATTTTTATATTTTTAATTATAAAATAATTTCAAAAACTTATTTCAAGAATTTTCCAACTTCTTTATGTGATTGATATCTAGGAATCCATTAGAGCCCCTTATTACTTGAGTGATACATATACTTGTGTTGATTTTAACAGGATTTGGCATTTTAAAAAGAGTTTTAAAAGATAAACAATTTTCATAAAGGGTATTTTGTTGGGATTATATTATATATTTATTATATATCTGTCGTGTGTAATATTGAAAAATTTTTGCAAAATTTACATACTAAACCTGCCCCGCCATCAAGTTATTGGTGTCATTGCTGAGAAAGTAATGTAATGTATTATTAAGTTTTTTTATTTTATTTTTAAAAAATATAAAAAAATAGTGTTTGTAGTTTAGTTTGAATATTTTCTTATTTAAGTGTGTTTGCATGTTTTTTTTAATTACTTGCTTTATTTTGTTTATGCGTAGTGTAAGATCTGAAAATTTAGTACCTTACAAATTTGAAATAGAGAGAACTGCTTAGACAATGTTGGAAATGATAATGAACATCATCAGAGACCTTTAAGAGATTATGCTAATCCTACAGTAGATGAAATTCATTTAAGTATACAAACCCCTGTTGTAGCTGCCAATTCATTTGAGCTTAAACCTATTATTATCCGAATGGTACAAAACAATCAGTTTGGAGGAACACCAACTGAAGATCCTAATTTACTCTTTGTTAGTTTTCTAGAATTGTGTGCAACATTTAAATATGATGGAGTATCGAATGATGCTGTCTGGCTTAGAATTTTTCCTTTTTCACTGAGAGCTAAAACTAAGATGTGGTTAAACTCATTAACACCTGGATCTATCAAAACATGGGGAGACATATCACAAAAATTCGTATCTAAATATTTCCCACCTTCAAAAACTACTAAACTTAGAAATGATATCACATCTTTTTATCAGCTTTAAGGGGAATCAATTTATGAAGCCAAGAAAAGATTTAAAGATCTCCTTAGAAAGTGTCCACACCATGCTTTGCCAGATTAGTTAATAATTCAAACTTTTTGTAATGGATTGGTTGGATCTCTTAGATCGATAATTGACACTGCTGCTGGTGGAAGATGAAGCACATTCTTTAATTGAAGAGATGGCTACAAATAATTTTGAATGACCCTCTAAAAGGGTAAATCCAAAAAGAGTAGCTAGTATTCATGATTTTGATATACTATCTATGTTGGTTGCCTAACTTACTGCTATAACAAAGGAGATAGATCAATATGGATGAATTATTCTATCTTAGACAGCACCTGTGCTTGAGGAAAACTCCTTGAGACAAATGATAGAATCCCAATCTTTTTATGAGTCCTTAAATGCAATAAACAATCATTCTAATAACCCTTATGCCAATTATTATAATCCTGGATGGAAGAATTATCCAAATTTTAGTTGGAGTAATAATAACTCTAATGTTCCAAATCTATAATGAGGAAACAATACTGTTAACTCATTGGGAAACTCCAAAAATCAAGGGAATCAAGCTTATCAACCTTATTACCCCCCCACCCTCAAGATTTAATCATTTGCAGAATAAGAAGAAAAAACTATCAATGGAAGAATTGATATTGTAAATTGGCAGTCAATTACAAAGTCAAGGAGATGCAATCAGAAACATGGAAAACCAATTGGGATGTATTGCTACTGCACTTAACAATAGACCACTAGGAACATTGCCTGATATTGTTGAAGTAAATCTTAAAGATCAGAACAAAGAGCAAATCAAAGCTATTCAACTAAAAAGTGAAAAAGAATTAGAAAATAGAGTTCAACAAGAAGTTGAAGTAGAAAGAGATGAGGTGGTTAAAGTTGAAAAAGATGAGGTGAAAAATAAAAAAACTGGTGAAGATTTTCATTTTGAAGCAGAAAGCCCTATTAAACCAATGAGAATCACTGTAGAAAGACCACCACCTTCATTTCCTTAAAGATTGAAGCTGAAACATAAAGATAATCAATTTTTGAAATTTTTGGAAATTTTGAGGAAGTTAATGATAAACATTCCATTTGTTGAAGCTATGGAACAAATTTCAAGCTATGTGAAGTTCATGAAGGCTATACTTAATAAAAAAGGAAGCTTGTAGATAATGAGACTGTTGCACTCAGCGAAGTGTGTAGTACTATAATTCAGAAAAAGCTTCTTGAAAAACTTAAAGATCCTGGAAGTTTTACAATTCCTTGTGCTATTGGCGAATGATTTTATGGAAAGATTTAAGTGATTTAGGATCCAGTATTAATCTTATGCCATCATCAATATTCAGAAGGTTATGCTTATGAGATATTTCACCTACAACTGTAACTCTTCAGTTAGTTGAGCATTCGATTACCTATCCTGAAGGAGTTATAGAAGATGTTTTGGTAAAAGTCGATAAATTTATCTTTCATGTGGACTTTATTGTGTTAGATTTGGATGAAAATAAAAAAATTCCTATCAATTTAGGAAAACCATTCCTAGCCACTAGAAGAGCTTTGATAGATGTGTAGAAAGGAGAACTAACTATTAGAGTTAGTGATTAAGAGGTTACATTTAATATTATAAAATCAATGAGATACCCTACAAAAGAGAAAGAGATTGAATGCTTCAAAATGGATATTAACGGATATTTAAGCCATGAATATTTTAAGAAGACTTTTGAAAGAGAATTTGAAAAGGAATATATGAAATATCAAGATGAGGATAAAATTCACGATGAATTTATGGAAGCGAGTAAAGAGGATTTGGATTATGTTCAGGAAAAATATAAAAAGTTAGATCCTACAAAAAGTAATAAGAATTTGATTTCATCTAATGAGAAACCTTCTGAACTAGAACTGAAAACACTTCCTACACATTTGAAGTGTGCATTCTAAGGAGATTTATCTACATTATCTATTATAGTATCCTCAGAATTAACTGAAACGCAAGAACAACAGCTGTTGGAAACTTTAAAAAGATATAAAAAAAGCCTTTGAATGGACATTAGTTGATATGAAAGGAATCAATTCTTCAATTTGTATGCATATAATCTTATTAGAAGATCAACATGAATTAAGAGGCGATCCTCAAAGGAGATTGAACCCTATGATGAAAGAAGTTGTGAAGAAAGAGATTTTAAAATGGTTAGATGTTGGAATAATATATCCTATTTCAGACAGTGTTTGGGTAAGTCCAATTCTTTGGGACAGTGTTTGGGTAAGTCCAATTCACTATGTTCTAAAGAAAGGAGGTGTAACTGTAGTGAAAAATGAGCATAACAAATTAATATCAAGAAGACAAGTCAATAGTTAGAGAATCTGCATAGATTATAGAAGATTAAATTCTGCCACCAGGAATGATCATTTACTTTTCCCTTTTTGGACCAGATGTTAGATAAATTAGCTGGGCATAAATGTTTTTATTTTCTAGATGGATATATCGGTTATCACCAAATACCTATTGCTCTAGAGGGTCAAGAGAAAACAACATTTACTAGTCTTTATGAAACTTTTACTTTTCAACGAATTTGGTGAATGTCCTTTAGATTATGTAATGCACCTGTAACATTTCAAAGATGTATGATGTCATTTTTCAGTGATTTGATTAAAAGGGATTGAAGTCTTTATGGACGATTTTATGTATTTGGAACTCATTTAAAATATGTGCAAATAATTTAGAGAAAGTTATGGAATGTTGTGAAAAGACTAATCTCATATTGAATTGGAAAAAATGTCAATTTATAGTTGCAGGATGAGTTGTACTTGGTCATAAAATTTTAGAAAATGGCATGGAAGTAGATCCTACAAAAATACAAGTTATATCTTACCTCCACCTACTACAGTAAGAGGAGTCAGAAGCTTTCTAGGACATGCTGGATTTTATAGGAGATATAGTAAATAATTTTCAAAAATTTCTAAACATTTATGCCAACTTATGGAAAAAGATACAAAATTTGACTTTAATCAAGATTGCCTTAAAGCCTTTGAATCTTTAAAAAAAAATTGATCACTCCTCTTATAATTACTTCATCTAATTGGGAGAAACCTTTTAAATTAATGTTTGATACAAGTGATTATGCTAATGGAGTTATTTTAGGGCAGAGATATGATAAGATTTTTAAAGTCATATACTATGCTAGTAAGACTCTTTATGATGCTCAGATTAATTACACCACCACTGAAAGAGAAGTATTAGCCATTGTGTATACTTTTGATAAGTTTAGATCATATCTGATTGGAGCTAATTGTGTTGTGCATACTGACCATTGGACTAATTTTATGCAAAAGAAGGATGTTAAACCAAGATCAATTAGTTTGGTACTTTATATGCAAGAGTTTAATTTTGTAGTAGTTGATAGGAAAGGGACTCATAATCAAATTGTTGATCATCTGTCTAGGCTAGAACAAGAAGAAATACTTGATTTAGAAAGAGAAATTAATGAAAATTTTTCTGATGAACAACTTTATGTTGTAAAAGAATGGGAAATACCGTGGTATGCTTATATTATAAATTATATTGTTAGTGGTATTTTACCTTATGTGTTGACAAAACAATAGGAAAAGAAATTCATTTATGATGCAAAATCATATTTTTGGGATGACCCGTACTTATATAAATAATGGAAGGATTTAGTAATGAGACGGTGTGTGCCTTATATAGAAATTCAAAAAATTATCCAAAAATGTCATGATTCTGAATTTGGAGGTCATTTTGGGAATGATAGAATTGTTCATAAAATTTACAATATTGAATTTATTGGCATAATCTATTTAGAGATGTTAATATATATATATATACATGTGATCTGTGTCAGAGAGTAGGTAATATTTCAGAAAGAAATGAAAAGCCTCTAAATTTTAATTTGAAATTTGAAATTTTTAATGCATGGGATTGGATTTTATGGGACCATTTATACATTCATTCGAAAATATTTATATATTGATTGCAGTGGACTATCTTTCTAAATGGATTGAAGCAATTGCTTTACCTCGATGTCATGCTCGGAGTGTTTCAAAATTTTTAATTAAAAGTATGTTTACAAGATATGGTGTCGAGAGTAATCTTTACCGGTGGAGGATCTCATTTTAGAAATGCAACAATTGCAAAATTGGTGGAAAATATAAGATAATGCATAAAATCGCAACTGATTATCATCCCCAGACCACTGGATTAGCAGAAGTATCTAATAATGAAATTAAGAGAATTTTGGAAAAGAGTGTTAATCCTAATAAAAAGGTTTGGTCTATGAGATTGAATACTACGTTCTGGGCATACAGGACAACCTATAAGACACCATAGGAATGTTCCCATATAGATTAATTTTTCGGAAGACTTGTCATTTTCGAGTTGAATTGAAGCATAAAGCTTATTGGGAGATAAAAAGAATTCAATTTCAATTTGAAAGTTGTTGGTGAGAAAAGAATATTGCAATTTAATGAGCTTTAGGAAATTAGGAATGAATCTTATGATAATGCTAGGATTTATAAGAAAAAGATTAAAGAATGGCATAATCAAAAGATAATAAAAGATGAATTTAAACTTGGAGAGGAAGTTTTATTATATAATACAAGATTAAAATTATCCCTAAAAAATTGAAGTCTAGGTGGAAAGGGCCATTCAGATTTATAAAAGTCTATCCCTATAGGGCAGTTAATATTGAAGACCCCAAGACTAGAAGAATATTTAAAGTGAATAGGCACATATTGAAATCATATTTTGATGGACAAAGACTAGTTTATAAAGAGACTGTAATGTTGGGTCAACCAGAATAAGACTGGGAATGTCGGGCTGACGACATTAAACCAAGTACTTTTTGGGATACAACTCATATGTATTATTGTTTAGTTTGCTTTTGGGTTTATTTTGTTTGAAATATTTCACAAGTATTTATCTTTAAGTCTTTATTTAGTTCGTGTATTCGATAAAATATTTAGAAATATCTTTATTTACCTCCTTTTATAAAAAATTGAGAATTTAATGGATCAAAATCAAAATGGCAAAGTTTTTGGAACTGATGCATGATGTGCCACGCATGATGTGCCAAATTCTAGAGAGCTGGTGCATGATGCGTCGCGGTACCGAAACTAATTAAAACGTGTCAAATGGTGATTTTTGGTGGTTTTTGGCGGTTTCTTCTATATATAACTCCTAAAAACCGACTCCAAAACATATTTTAAGGGGGAAACGAAGGAAGAGTCACCACTTTTCAAATTCTATGGCTTCCCACTCTAAAAACTCCGCTAGATTTGGAATTTTTAGCTGGAGAAAGTTCATCAATTTTGATGCGCAAAAGTTACATGATTGAGTTCTAGTGAAGAACTGGCTTATCAAAAAAAGGGGATTTGTGAATCAATGATTCAACACGTCGAATACTCGAGTTGAAGAGACTATTGCGCAGAGGCGCTCGGAAGTGCTTTGCTACACTACTGTCATTGTTGTTGTTCCTGTAGTAAAAGAATTTTATGCAAATCTTCATGGAATCAACCAAAGAATGATTTACGTGCGAGGCAGATTGTGAATTTCACTCCTTCAAGAATAAACGAGATGTTTATGATTGAGAATGTGTATATCCGCCATTATGCAAATTTTACCCCTACGAGAGATAATATGAATGAACTCTACCTCTACCTTACGGATGAAGATACAAATTGGGAGACCAGAGATGATGGAAATGTAAGTTTTCCCTCAAAATGTACCAGAGATGATGGAAATGTAAGTTTTCCCTCATCATTTTTAAATCCAACTTCAAAAGGCTAGCACTTCATTACATCAAAATTACTGCTTACCATGAAAATTAGTAAGGTAACTAAGGAGAGTGTCATTCCGAACTACTGTATTCAAACTGGAGAACCTATTGATATCAAAGCCATAATTGTAAAATTGGTTTTGGGTTTGATTTTCAATGGATCTGCGACTGGACTTGGACATCCACCCACTATTTTTCTACTGTACACTCAATCGCAAGTACCTTATGAAAGTTAGGAAAAAGTGCTTCTTCCTTGAAGCCGATGGATCTAGAAGTATATTGCAACTGTATAGGAATGGGAGATGAAAATGATATTAATGGGTTGATGGATCAAGAATCTTAGAATTCATCACCTGTTCAGCCCTACTACAACTTGAGTGAACCTTTGAATAAGATCAAGAAGATTGAAAAAGATGTGTAGAATCTCATGCATGTGATTGGGGATATTACTGAAATGTTGGATCATCTGGGTTGGAGATTAAAGGAACATTTTTAACATACTGGGCATATTGAAGATGGTTTGGTACGTATGTTCAAGAAACATGATTGGATTGTGGAGAATAACTCAAATGATGAATTTCCATTCTGTCTCTTTTAAAATTTGTATGTGCACTACCAATCTATGGGAGATATCCAGGAGGACGAGAGTGAAAATGATAGTGAAGAATATGTTTGAACATAATTTATGCACGGAACTTCTGTTTAGTACTATTAGCTTTAGTTATTTTATTGTGTTGGATTGCATTTCCTTTCTATTGTTAAACACTATCTATGTTTATGTTTTGAAGTTTGATGTTTAGGCTTCAGTGTTAGGATGTTGGTTTACTTTAGAACACTGAATTTGATGTTTGTTGGCTTCAAAAATGTTAGTTTGTAATAGTACGAAATTTATATATAAACATGAGTTTTGTGTTGTTTGTAAAAGTTTGATGTTAGTGTGATTTTTAATTATGCTTAGAAAGGTTTATTTGAGTCAAATAGAGGTTGATTTAAAGCAGCACGGAGCAGATTTCCACAAAAATTGAAATTTGGTGAATTTAAGCTCTGGCTCATGATGCGCCAATTTATAGAGTCATGATGCATGATGCGCCAGATTAGCGCACGATGCTCCAAAGGTCCGAACACACCAGATAGCCTAGAAAAGAGAAGGATTTTGAGGCTAAAAACCATAGATTTCATCTTTTCTTGGTAAGAGCTTCACTTTAACTTAGAAATTTTTTATTTTCACCATGGATTTGGGAGATCCGAAATTTGGGATTTTTTATGAAAAATTTTAAAGAAAACTTATGGTGAAAAGTTTCTTACCAACAACTTTAAAATGTTTTGAATGCATTGGGTTCACATTACGTTTAAAATGTCAATTTATTTGGAGTTATTTGGATTTTGGTAGAATTTTCAAATGGCTCCCCGAGTTAAGAGAGGAAGGCCTTCCGAAGATTTTGATGCACGAAGCTTTGTTAGTTTCAAATCCCAACACACTTACAATACTCAAATGGAGATGAGAAGAGTGATCTAAGAATAGACGTTTGCGAACCCGGGTGGCGAGATCGAGAGACTGATTCTCACCAGAAATTGGGAAAGATTCTGCTACTTCATTGTCGTAGCAATTGTCCATTGATTCGGGAGTTTTATACAAACCTGAGGTTCAATAATGAAGATTGCATCCTAGTTATAGGTAAACAAGTTGAATTTACTGCTGATAGGATTAATACTTTTTATGGGTTGAGGGGCGTATTTTTTGATGAATATGTTGCACTCGTGATGACTGATTCAACACTAGATGAAGTGAATGCATTTTTGACTGATGGAAGAGGGGAGTAGAAGATTAAGAATACCAAGATAGTTAACCTCCTTGCTTCTATGTTGACTATTCAGTTAAAAGTGTGGCATCACTTCATTTCTGCCAGACTATTGCCAACAAATCATTTGGCTGATGTTACAAAAGACAGAGTTGTACTAAACTATTGCATTCAGAACATGAAAGTAATAGATGTTTGTGCACTTATAGTTCAACATGCTCGAAGTATAACTGGTAGTTCAACTGCTGGTGGTTTAGGATACCCTGCCCTGATTTTCAATTTATGTGAACAATCAGGAGTAGAATCCCATAAAATGAAGAAAGATTACAGCCGCATAATCCGATTGGGAGGCATATGATTCAGAGAGTGGAATCATTTATTGAATCTAGAGGTGGAAGAAGAAATAGGCCCTCTACATCTGCTGCAGGAGCATCTACTTCTCAATCTGCATCACTTGAAAGTATTATGGACCAACTGATGATTCAACAAATGGACATAGTTAATATTCAAACTCAGTTGGGAGAGATAGGAACAAGAAATGCTTATAATGATGAATATTAGTAGAGGAGAGTTCAACATTATATTGATTTTGAAAATGCTATAGTAAGACATCTTAGGGGTGAACCAAATGTGAACTTTCATGCTTGCCCCAGTTTCACTCCTTATACTCCTGTTCATTATGAAGAAGAAGAAGATTCTGATGATGATGAGGAAGGAGATGAGAATTGATTTTTATGAGTTTAGTTAAGTGAGTGTTGATGTTTGTTTGTTAATTATGAGTGCATTGTGATGTAATTTTATTTGGAACCTGTTGTAGTACAAACTTTTATGTTGTGTTGTGAACTGAATCTATAATAGTATCTGTAGACTTTCACTTTTTTTGTATTTTTAGTATTTTTAGTTTAGTTTTTTCACTTTTTTGTATTTCTATATTTAACTATCACCAAGTTCTTTAGAATATATTATGTTTTATTTAATGCTTTAAAGCTTGTATGTAGTTTTACAGTTAGTACCTGCAATATCCCAGAGCCCAGTTTCATAGACGGAAATCCTCTACAGGTCAGTTTTTTATTTTCATGCACACTTTTTTGTATTTCTATATTTAACTATCACCAAGTTCTTTAGAATATATTATGTTTTATTTAATGCTTTAAAGCTTGTATGTAGTTTTACAGTTAGTACCTGCAATATCCCAGAGCCCAGTTTCATAGACGGAAATCCTCTACAGGTCAGTTTTTTATTTTCATGCATTTGCTGTTTTTCTTCACCTACTAAATTTTATACTAAAAATATTTTTAAAATCACTTAAAAACTTAAGTTTGGGGGAAAGAAAAATTTATTTTGAAAAGAAGTATACTAAATTTTATTCGTCCTCAATTAACTATATTTTTAAAAATTAATTTAACATGGTCTTCATATTAAGATTTAACTTTAAATGACTATACTTGTGTTTATAAATATTTTGGTAAATTTAGATAAAAAGTTTTTAATAATGAAGGTCAATTCTAAAGTTAAAAATATTTGTTATGATAGGATAAGACTATATTTTTCTATTTAAAGTAAAGAAAATTGTATTTTTGAAGTGTTAAGAATTTTAAAGTTTCATGTAAGAAGAGAAGAATGAGACTATGAAAAATTATAAACTAATCTAAATTTATAAAGCGAAGAAAGGTATAGAGTTTTAACTTTAAGAAGAGGATAGTGAAGTTCAAAATCAATAATGGCTTTCCAGATATAGTAATCCTCATTTGGAAAAGAAAAAGAAAAGAAAGGATTGAAAATATCCTAAAAGAAAAGAAAAAAATGAGAGAAAAAAAGAAAAATAAGTGAGGAGAAGCTTGAGGAGATGCCTAATAAAAAATTGGGTTCACTTGAATCAACTTAAGGAAGAAGCTTCATTACATTTTCTACTTCATTATTGGAGTATTAGTAGCATTCCTA
>NW_018252963.1:42535-88607 GCF_001263595.1 Phalaenopsis equestris
AGCATTCCTAGTAAAGTTTTCATGAAGTTCTTTTTCATATGAATGTTCTAAATGTCCTTAATATGATTTTGAAATGAATAGAGAGAAATGAATAGAGATTCAGAAATCTTAAATTTGATTACTGAGTATTAGTTTGAATCTAAGCTATTAAAGGTTTTTCTTAAATTTTGTTATTCTATTTATTAAACTAAAGTATAGAAGTTAAAAGTTAATCTCTATCCTAAGTAAAATCTAAGTAAAATGTTTTTATGATGTAATAAAAGTGTCACTTAAGGACAAGTAACATTTAAGTTTGGGGGATTTTGATACACCAAAATAATATATTGCTTTAAGTACATATTTTATGCTTATTTTTGGTGATATTGCACTTTAAAGAAAGGTGTTTTTAGGTTTTTGTTGTAGGTATATCATTTTTAGGCATTTGGAGCAAAAATGAAAAAAATGATGAAATTTGGTGTAAGAACAACGAATTTTGGGATTCTAGGGCATGATGCGTTGTTTGATAGAGAACTGGTGCATGATGCGCCATATATGACATTTTGCAAATTAAGGCGGTTTGAGATGAATTTTGCTCGAATTTTTAAAGGGGCACTTGTTCTACACACCTATTGGAGTAATTCAATGCATCTAGACACTTTGGAAGGTTCTTTTATGAAGGGATATGTCTCTTGGATCAAATGACATATTTTTGAATTCAATAGAGTTAACTTTTGGGGGAATTTGGAATTTTTTTCAAAGGAGGCATCCCAAAAAAAAGGAGAAAACTTCAAGAGGGACGAAATTGAGAGGGACGAGAGAGGAAAAGAGAGAAAGTTAGCGTGAGTGGCAAGAGGAGAAAAGAGCAGATTTTCTTCTAGGGCTGTAAGAAGAGAGGGAAGGTGAGAGATTTCTTCTTCATTAAACTTCTAAGAGAGAATTGAGTGGAATTGTAAGGAGAGAAAGACTTGGAGAGAACTTCTAGGGATTTGCTTGGGAATGATTGTGAGATAAGTTGCCTTTTATTTCTTTTGTTTTGTAAACTTATTTTTATATATGAAGCTCATGTTTTGTTGTATCCTTCTTGTGAACTCTGAGTACTCTTCTTTATCATTCTCCCTACTTTGAGATATGGTTTTGTGAAAAATTGATTTTGCCTTTTAAGGTTTTAAATTTTAATAATTTGTGATGAATTGAACTTCGATCTTCATTTAATTTTATATCTGACCAATTGAAATGTTAAAACTTGTTGAGAAACATATGTTCTGAAAAGGGATATGATTTCAACAACATAGGGAGAGTCACATTTGATTTCATGGGAAAGTATGTCATCCATGAGATTGGGTGCAAACAAAGAGGGAAATATACTTTGTTGGATGCAGAATTGGAGATTTTAAGGTGACAGATTAAAATACCCAATTTGGTCCAGTTGATTGGAAACTGATACGAGATTGTTAGCCCTAGGGAGTATTGGGAGCTCTGGAGTGACAGCTGGTATCCTCCCAGCCAAACCACGGAATTAGGGACCAAACTTTAGATTAGTCAATGTTCTTCATAACACTCAAAAGAGAGTAAAGAATAAGATTGCTCTGATTTGTCACAAAATAGTTTATATATATTTTTTCAAATGATTTAAATTTCTTCACAATCCATATACTCATTGTAAAGAGGAAGGATGCTTTCTTAAATTTGAACATTTCGTCAAAATAAAAACTTTGTTTAGTTTCGTAATTTTACTTTTGAAAGTTAGTTCTTAGTGAGTTAACTTTGTTTTTCAACTGCATTTTACATATTCAACTGCATTTTATTCAACTGCATTTTACATAGTATTTACCTTAGTAGTTAATATTCAAACTTTGCACTTTACTTTTGTTTTTATATTTTAAATTAGAAAATAACATCAAAAACTTATTTTAAGGAATTTCCAACTTCCCTGTGGGATCGATTTCTAGGGCTCCAATAGAGCCCTTCATTACTTGAGAGATACGTATACTTGCATTGATTTTAACAGGGATTTGGCAGTTTAAAAGAGTTTTAAAAGATAAACTATTTTCATAAAGGGTATTTTTACTGGGATTATATTACATAGTTATTATATATATGCCGTGTGTAATTTTGCAATATTGAAAATTATTTACAAAATTTACACACTAAATATGCTCTGTCATCAACAAACTAAGCCAACCATCAACATTGATGATGAAGAAAGCTCTGAGGAGGAAATGATGACGATAAAATAGAAGAAATCAAAGTACAAGATCTTCTTAGAAGAGATGGAGAAAAGTGAATAGGAGTCGATGTATGATCGGATCAACCACTATGTGAATGCCATGACCATTACTCTGCTTCTCCCTCAAAAGGTCGAGAGCTTAGAGGTCAAGGAAGTCCGTAGCATTGGTTTAAAGCCAATCAAAAATCAAATTTTACCATGCTTCTAAAATTTTACCATGCTTCTACTTCTGCTAATCTTGAAAATCATGTAAATTTGGATGAGAATACTAATGAATTAATGAAATTACCTTTTGGTTACCTTTCCCCTTTTGTATAAAAGTTAATTCAACAGGGATATGTGCCAAAGTAAAAGTCAAAAGATAAGTTACAGCTTTTTAAAAAAATTATGGATTGTTAAAAGCTGAACTCCTAACTTGAAAAAGGGTTTTAGATTTGTTCTGTAGGACTAGTCATTGATTTAGAATTTTTCATGGTCGTTACTAGCGGGTTGGAAGAGGACTGCCTCGATGTAGAGGATGACTCTCAAAATTAGTTAATAGAAGGCACCCCACCAGAATTTGAGGAAGAAATTAAGTCAACTATTGATGAACTGAAGGAAATTAATCTCGGGACTGAAGAACAACCCTGACCTACATTTATAAGTTTCTACTCAGCAATGAAGAATCTTCATATCTAATCAAGTTACTGTCAAAATTCAAAGATTGCTTCACATGGAGTTATCATGAAAAGTCAGGATATCCCTAGAAGTTGCAATTCATAAGCTCGAGGTGGATAAAGATATGACCCCAATAAAATAAGCGCTCAGAAGAATGTGCCTCAAAATAGAGCAACAAGACATTGTTGATGTGAAGAAATTGATAGATGCTAACTTTTTAAGAGAAGAGAAATACCCCACGTGGTTAGCTAACATTGTACCAGTTAAGAAGAAAAATAGACAAATTCGTGTATGTGTCGACTCGTGTATGAAAAATAGACAAATTCGTGTATGTGTCGACTTCAGAGATTTAAACAAAGTGTCCAAAAGCTGAATTTCTGTTGCCGATACCAGAAATGATGGGGGACATCGCTTCGACTCATGAAATTTTCTTCTTCATGGAGGGATTGTCAGGTTAAAACCAAATCAAGATGGCCCCAGAAGATACAACACTTACAACCTTCAGGACACTGATTGGGATTTTCTGCTACACAGTGATGTCATTCGGGTTAAGGAATGTGGGAGCAACATATCAACGAGCAATGACAAAGATATTTGTTGACCTCATTCACAACCAAGTAGAGTGCTACGTGGATGATTTGGTCATTAAGAATAAACAGAAAATAGACCATTTTTATGATTTGAGGATCATGTTTGAATGATTAAAATAATATAATCTCAAGATGAATCCCTTAAAGTGCGCCTTTGGCATCACCTCTTGGAAATTTATAGGATCCATTGTTCTTCATTGGGGAATCGAGATTGACCCAAATAAGACTAAAGCTATCTTAGAAATGACTCTCCTCAAAACCTTGAAACAACAACACTCCTTTTAAGGAAAGTTGGCATATCTAAATCGCTTTATTTCTAATCTCTCAGGTAGGTGTCAGCTATTTCGACATTAATTAAAAAGGATGTAAAATTTTTTTGGGAAGAGAAATGTCAGCGGGTCTTTGAGGATGTTAAACAATAATTAATGATACCTCCTATTTTGGTAGTCCCTAACCCTGGAAAACCGTTGATACTTTATACCTCGGCCTTAGATGACTCTCTCAGAGCTATGTTGGCTCAGTTCAATGACGAGGGAAAGGAAAATGCATTCTACTACTTAAGTCGACGTCTAATACCAATGGAAGTAAGAAAATATGCCTTTTAAGAAGCATTGTCTAGCTTTAATTTTCATCGCCCAAAAGCTTAGGCATTACATGATTTCTCATTAATTTACTCTTATTTCAAAAGTTAATTCACTGCAATATTTGATGACCCGACAAACACTCTCCAAACATTTAGCAAGCTGGTCAATGATTTTATTTTGTTCCCCTCTGCACTATCAATGAACAAATTTTAGCAGATTTTCTCGCTGCACATCCACTTCCAGCTGGGTCCCCTCTTAATGATGAGTTACCACATGAACATGTATAATAAATGGAATTCTCGAGTGCTCAATGCTGAGAGATGTACTTTGATGGAGCTTTTTCAGCTAAGAAATACGAAGGATCAAGAACAGTTATATCGGGCAAAGCAGAAATTGTTCTAACTTTCATCACGCTAAAGAAAGGTATGTTGAGATTCTCCTACCACTTGATAGAGCCGTGCACAAACAACGAAGCAGAATATTAAGCATTAATCACCGGGTTGAAACTGACAATCTCAATGGATATAACAGATATTGTCATCTATGGAGACTCACAACTCGTTATTGAACAAGTTGTCGAACAATACAATATTTTGAAGCCAAGGTTAGCAGAATACCTCCAGTAAACAATGAAGCTGCTGGAATAGATCCCCAGTGTGAATCTCTACTGGATTTTTCGGGGAGATAATGCCCACGCCGATGCTTTAGCAAAACTTGTAAAAAAATTGGCATTTTCCTCGGAGGATTCCATTAACATTACAGTACATGGAAGATGAGTTTTATCTCAAATCGACCTCAAAAATTCACATAAACTCAAGTTGTTGACATTAACTAAGACTGACATAAACCATTGATAGAATATTTACAAATTGGAAAGCTGTCAGAAGACAAGTCTGAGGCATACCACATCACAAGAAGAGTTATGTCACATGCTCTAGTGGGTGATGTCCTCTATAGAAGATCATTTGATCAAATGTGGTTGTGATGTCTGAGTAGAGCAAAAGCGCAAAATATTGTCAAAGAAGTACATGTCAAATTGTGTGGTGCTCACCAATAGGACTGAAGAAGAAAATGAAGATTAAAAGACTCGGGTATTATTGGCCAGCGATGATGTTCGATCGCATGAATACAGCTAGAGGTGTCACCTTTGCCAAGTGCATGGGGTGTCCTTACACCAACCTTCGAATGTGCTACACACAACTGTTGCATTTTGGTCATTCGAGTGTTGGGGCACGGATATAATAAGTCCAATAGACCCTCCATCCTCTAAGGAACATAAATTTATTCTCACCGCTATGGATTACTTCTCCAGTTGGACAGAGGTAGTGCCGTTACAAGATGTTACATTACAGGATGTTCTGCAATTTTTTAAAAGTTAGATAGTCTACCATTTTGGTATACTGTGCAGAGTGATTTCTGATAACGAGATAGCCTTCAAGAGCACAAACATCAATAACTTTGTCAAAATACATGGGACAGACTGGAGGTACTCTACGATTTACTACCTTAGGGCCAACGGATTGGCCAAAGGCTTCAACAAGACGCTCATGCAAATATTAAAGAAAATATTGGATAAAAATAAAAGAGATTGGCATAATAAACTATTAGAAGCTTTGTGAGTCTACCAGACAACGTTTAAAACTCCTACTCAATGTACACCCTACCCACTTGTGTATGGGTCTGAGGCCATACTGCCACTGGAAGTTCAGACACCATCTCTCAGAGTCGTCGTTGCCAACCAAATTACAGTAGAAGAAAGTGTAAAGCTCAGACTTGAAGAATTAGAAAGTCTTGAGGGAAAATGACTAGAAGCACAACAACATTTGGAACTTTACCAAGCGAGGATGGTACAAGCTCATGACAAATTGGTCCACCCAAGGACATTCAAAGTGGGTGACCTCGTTCTTGTTCTCAAAACACCTATTCTTGCACGTCGCAAGATAGGTGGAAAATTTGAGCCAACCTAGGAGGGACCATTTGTCATAGAGAAGGTCTATTTAGGAGGAGTCTACCAGCTGGTGGATTTTCGAGATGAAAGACCTATGATGTCAATCAATGGACGCTATTTGAAGTCATATTATACAACTTGACATTGCTCGAAATGAGATTTTGTGATTTTGATTGTTCTGGGGTTATTTATTTTACCAAGAGTCTGTGACTGGGTCCAAAATTTTGTAATAAATCAATCTCAATAAAATGAAAACTTTTGAAATTGCATACTTTGATGTTCTTCATTCTGCTTTTATGTTTGATATTCTACTAAATATCACACCCGTGTAAACAAAAATTCTATCTAATAAATGTTTTTTTGTTTATATTCCTACTAAATTTTAGTGCACTGATATTTTTTCTATTGTCTGTAGAAAAGATGCCAGGGCATAAGTTGATTTTTGCTTTCAAGGATGACTGAAATCTTGCACTTAACAAGGAAAGGGCATCTCAAGGTGGCATCATAGACTTTGACTTGGACTTCAATCAGGTCAACGTAGACTATGAGGGTCCCCTGATGGACGTGGTCAGTCATCAAGAGAAAGAAGGGCTACTATCACTATTAAAGATCATCACTAAAAAGGATTCATCGCAGAAGAGGAAGAAAGTGATAGGGCAGCAAAATCGGATGGAAGGAACTAGTCACCTGCCATCCATGATAACTGTGCCAACAGGACACCTAGTTAGTGCTGATAATGAGAGACTGCCAGATGCACCCTTAAGAAGAACTCAACACAAAAATGTCAATCTCTGAAAACATAGAGCTTTCCTACGTGAATAAAAAAGAAGCCTGAAAGAGGAAGAAAACTTAGTTACCCCATTTCTTAAGGGAAAAATATATGATCCTTGCATGAGAGAGACTTCCCCTAGTTTGCCTGCCATAGAGGATGAGTCCGAGTTTGCTACAGAGCCGATGTTACCAGCAATTTCTGATGAGCTTTGTGTGGGTTGCCCAACGTGCAATGTCGAGATCCCCAGACAGATACCAGACACAAGAGCATTTGTGTAATGCCCAAAATGTAACGCCCTCCACTTAAAGCGTTGCAGCACTCTGGAGGTGTGCACATCTACCGACAGTGGATTTTAGACTATTGGCCACTCAATTGGAGAATCATACATCCCACTAGATACAGAGACAGTGTAGACATGGATTCCTATAGATACAGAATTGAGGGAGCTACCCCAAAAATCACAGAGGGTTACCATGGCAAAATTGGACAAGATGAGCAAAGTAAAGAAGAAAGTGTTTGAATTCTATGAAGAAATTAGGAGAAAATTTTTCAATATATTGGAAGGTCTGGAACTGTACACCAAATTCTTTTCTGAAAGTGAAGAAAGAAGAATTTTTTATTGTGTATTCGACCTGAGAGACAGAGGTCGAGTGGCCTTCTGATGGAAAGAACTTATTCAGAACCACGAAAGTGGATGCATGGAAAAGGCAGGATAACCATGGAAAGGGCAGGATAACCATGTGTGGCAAAAGGCAGGATAACCAAGGATAGGCAAGGGAACCCTTCGGGGATCTTAATACATGACGATTTGGTTCCATTGCCTCCCACAATAAAATGGATGATAAAAAGGATGGTCAGATGGAGTGTGTTGCCAGCGAACTGCATTTCAAATAGTTGTACCATCAACATTTATGAAGAGGGAGACTATATTCCCCCACATATAGATCATCATAATTTTGTCAGACTTTTCTGCATGGTCTCGTCCATAAGTAAAAGCGACATTTTGTTTAGGAAAGAAATCGACGTTTTTGGACTCGGTGAGTTTAGAGGATCAATTGAAATTCTACTGCTGGTGGGTTCGATACTAATTTTTGAAGGAAATGGAGCAAACCTCACCAAGCATTTCATCCCTGGAGTGCCATAATGCACAATTTCCATTACATTTAGAATGATGGATGACAACAAGATGCCATATGGATTCCGACCGGATCCAGAATTGGAGGAGCTACAACCATTAGAGCTATGAGATGATTGTACCTCTAAGTACATGCAAAGAGAAATTCTTGTCCTGAAGTGTGGCTTAGTAGGTCAACTTGATCAGGAGCACTTGATCAGGAGCTCGTCCAGGAGCTCGTCCCACAGAGAACTGATAGACAATTTTTGTCACCTTTTGTATTGCGTCAGAGCAGCATATATGATGTATATTCAACATATGATGTTTCAAATGTATACAGCATGATTGTCTCTTTTGATGCTTTCGGCATGTATTTAGACTGTAACACTTGTTTGAAGCAGATTAATGAAATTTCTTTCAGGTTTCAACATATTTGTCAAATTGCCCTTTTGTGCGATGGATAAAAAGCAGTAGAAGCTACGTTGGTTCTGAAATATAATGTACAAAGAATAAAAACAATAACATTTTTTTATAACAAAATTTAAATAAAATATCCTTTTGAAAAATCAACCAACCAAAATTGATTTTTGAAAATATACTTTGATATTTAAATGTGATAAAGACAATAAGAAAAGAAAATAAATTGGTTGAGTTTGTTTCTCTCAAGTTTGAGGTTTCTTACTCTTTCTTGTGTAGCATGACTATCCTCATCTACACCAACTCATACACATTCCCACGGAGTCTTCACTTCTCGCAAATCCTTACAATCTTTCAGCCCTAATGTCAATCTTCACATGTCACATATCTATGAACTTAACACCATAAATTCTCTACACTATGTACGCTTTGATCTCGTAGTTACCACCAAAATTTGATATTTTATGTGAGTCCCAGAACTTTCCTTCCTAATGTGACCCAAATCTTCGAGATAGGTTTAAGACCACCTTAAAGACCACCTTAGTTTAAGACCACCTTAAATGGAGTAAGGCATCCTATTCTCATCCTTTGAGATCAGTTTAAGATATCCTTAAATGGAGTAAGGCATCTGATCCTCTACCCAAATCTTTGATATAAGTTTAACTGGTGTAAGGCATCCTATTCTCATCCTTTGAGATTGGTTTAAGACCACCTTAAATGGATTAAGTCATCCTATTCTCAATATCTTCAAGATAGATTTAAGACCACTTTAAATGGAGTAAGACATCCTATTCTCAATATCTTTGAGATAGGTTTAAGATCGCCTTAAATGGAGTAAGGCATCCTATTTTCAATATCTTCGAAATTAGTTTAAGACCACCTTAAATGGAGTAAGGCATCCGATTCTCTTTTTGGGGTTGATACCTAAATTTCAATTCTCATCTCAGGGTCAGTACCTAAATTCCGATCCCTTCTTTCAAGATAGGTTTAAGACCACCTTAAATTGAGTAAGGCAACCTCCTCTCAATATCTTCAAGATCGGTTTAATACCACCTTAAATGGAGTGAGGCATCTGATTCTCTTTTTGAAGTTGATACCTAAATTTCAATTTCCATCTTGAGGTTAGTACATAAATTTTGATCCCTCCTTTTGAGGTCTGTACCTAAATTCTGATTCTCCTTTTGAGGTAGGCATAGATGTCCTATTCCCATTTCCATCTTCAGGGTAGGCTTAGACGGTCCTTTTCCCATTTCCACCTTCGGGGTAGGCCTAAATGTCCTATTATCATTTCCACTTTTGGGTTAGGGTTAGACATCATATTCTCATTTCAACTTTTGTGGTAGTCTTGGACTTCCTATACCCATCTACACTTTCGGGGTCCTATTCCCGTCCTTACATTTGGATAGGCTTTGACACCCTATTCTTTTTTTTTTTCTACTCAATCTAAATTCCTCACGCATAATTTCACCCCCTTTAAAATTTTAAATTTAAATCTAAACTTTCTATGATACATTTAATTTGAATCGAATCTTCGCTAAGACTGCCAATTATTTGATGATTGCCTCCGAAATCTCCTTTCTCTTCTCCAACAATAGTATTCGTTACTCCCCAGTGGAAACAATTGTCACTCAATTCTACACTTCATTCTAGGTTTGTTGACTTAGAAGTCTGTGTTGGTTTCATTGATCTCGTCGGTTAACGCTAATACGCGCGGTGTGCTAGCCCAACACACCACACCTATTGGGAGTACATTTTTTGGCCTCACTTTTGGTTGAGTTCTAGTTTCCTCTTTAGTAGCCTAGAGTCTAAATATAGGACTTTCCTGTTGACTATTCCTAGAGGAAAATAAAAGGAACCCTCACCATTAGAAGTTCTAAACTTTTCTTTGCTCAACTTGAAGTTCCACATATTGGTCCTAACCTCTAGCACTTGGTAGGTGGGATCAATATGAGGGAAGAGAGTCCCCATAGGAATAGGATTGCTTGGCCTTAGGGTTGACCCTGGGTGTTGGTTTGGAGCTAGTTCACTCACTTACCCTAACTTTCACTCAAATTACTGCAGCATTTGAGTGAAATAAAAAAAACAAATGTTTAATGGCAATAAAGAAAAAAAAAGAATAGAGAGAGAAATACAATAATCAACCTGAAAATCTTCATTAAGTCTCGTTGTTGAACAAGCATTAAACCAAAACATTAAAAATGTAACAAAATGGAGGGGTTAAAGTTAATAATATTACTGAGCTATTCTATAAACCCAAGCATGTTGACTTTGATCTCTTGATCTTTTGGGAAACACATGTAGATGGTCCCCTAAACCCACCAGCCCTAGGCTAGGGTCTAGCCAAGACTAGTATTTAGAAAACCCAAATGGAGATTCCATTGGTCCATGACTCAAATAGGGTGTTGGCACCCCACTTTCCCCAAAATACCAAACTTAGTCTTTTGCCCCCAAATTTGACCAAAATTTCCAAAATTACCCAAACTACCCAAGTTTGTTCAAAAATCATTTCAAATCATTTCAAACTACCAAAATTACCCTAAAATTCTCAAAATGGCCAAAATACCCCCAAATTTGCCAAAATTATAAAATACCCTTGGTGGCCCAAACTTTCCCAGAACCTTCAAAACCATTTCAAATGTCCCTAAAGTCAATTTGGACCCTTCAATTGAACCTAATTTGATAAATTTGAACAACTTTGGCCAAGAGCCCCAAATCGCCTATAAAGGCCCAATTTCCCCCAATTCACCCCAAATGTCCACCACTTTGGCTCTAATTTTCCCCCAATTCACCCCAAATTGCCTTTAAATTTAAGTCCAATTGACCCACATTTGAGTCCAATTTCAACCCAAATTAAAAAAGCCCCAATTTGGCCTAAAACCAAAGTCCCACTCAATAGAACCCCAAATCTTTTCAATTGCCCCAATTATGCATCATAAACTCTTTAAAACATCTCCACACACCAAATTGAACCCTTAATTAACCTTAGTCAAGCTTCAATTTCACTCAATTTCAACCCAATTCCAAAATTCCCAAATTTTCCCCAATTTAGCCATGAGCCCAAATTCCATCAAATTGAATGACCAAACCCAAAAATTGGCACCCAATTAATGTTGAGAACTCTTCATAACATTCCCCTAGACCATTTTGAACTCTTAATTTAGACTTAACCCAACAATATTCCAACCTATACCCAAGTCTAACCCAACATTCCCCAAATTGATCAAATGTCCAAATTCCTTTAAATTGAACCTCCAAATCAAATCAAAATTAGTCCAAATCTTTAATAAACCCCTCATGACAATCATCCACACAAAATTAATCAATCAATTAGACTCAATATCATGGCTAGCCTAACCCAAACCCAACTTCAAGACAATTCAACCCAAATTGAACCCATGCACCAAAATTGATTAAGTCATGCCAAAGTGACCAAAGTAATGACACCACAACCACCAAGTGCACCCTAGTAATTAGACTAGACTCACCTAGCCCGCCCTAGATGAGCTATGGACCAATGGTTCCTTGATTTAAGGGATTTCACCCCATATTTGGCCTAAACTTAAAATATCTTTGCCATCATTGCTTACCCTTGGGTGTTAGTCATAATTAGCCACCCCCTGACCTCCCTAAGCTCAAAGGTGACTAGACCCTGGCCAACCACCACCTCAGTCACCAGAAAATGTCACCTTAAAGGAGCCCCAAATGGCCAAAACCAAAAATTTGAACTCCCTAGCTTGGCTCACTCAAATTGGATGCTTGTTCCTTTCTTCCCTCCACCTCAGCAAGCATTAGCACCCATCAAAACCCCATGAGCTCCACCTGGTAGCCATGGCTTTAAATTGACCCCTCTATGGCCAAATAAGGAGAGCTTGAAAACCTTGAGGAAACTTTGCCAAAACCTCACCAGAGCCTCTCCAGACCTTCCTAAGTTCAATCCCCTTGCTCTCAGCCACTCCACGGAGCTAATTTCTTCACTGAAATTTACCCCAAAACTAGGAAAAATTTCTCCACACCTCCACAATTCACCAAACTCCAATTAACTGTGTACCCACCATCACCAGTGTGAGAGAAGAAGATTTTCCACAAAAGCCCCATCCCAAACAGCCTCTAACATTGCTCTAGACAACCACCTGAAATCAAGCTTGATCGAAATCATACCTAGACATTTCACTAGGGCCTAGGACTTCATCTGAGGGTTCGTTGAACCTAATTGAAGCTACCGCAACCATTTGATCGAGGCCTCCCCTCTCAGACAAAGGTAATGAACCTCAACCCTAATCTGAGCATATTTTGATTCTCCATTTACTGTATTTCATACCATATAAGCCATATAGATATGCTTGTCTTTAGTAGATGAAGGTTTAGAAACAAGCCCCATGTGAGCTAGTTGAGTCGGGATGAAGATCTTAAGGTTTTAGTGTGAACGATTCTCGGGTTTGGACACTTGGGGACGATGATTGGGAGTTGTCTGATCGTGCGCTTATTCAATGGATGGAGGTCAAGTCGGCGAACAAAAAGGCGGGTCGTGTGGTGACTGAGGAGGCTAGCGACATCAAATGGTTGAGCGCCATGTGTAAAGCTCGGAGCGGACAAGGTTGTACTGGCGCTGGCTGGGTTAAATATAAAATTAGGCTTTTTAAAAATTAAATTAATGCATGATCTTTGAAAAATCTTAACTTTGTGTAAAAAAATCATAAAAACAAAATAAAAATACACTCTTGCTCAGTGAATAAAGGAGATTAATGTGGACTAAAAATAAAAATCATTTGTTGATTATCTAATTTTTAATGAATTAAATACTCTTTCGAGCATTTTAATTTATTATGGTCAAGGATTGCTCTCCATGGCTTGAAACTTTGAGAGTTTGTTCCTCATGATAGAGGGGATGTTCTTAAATTTTTCCAAGTTTATAGGGCATCTCTATGCTTCTAACTTTAATTTTCAAGCTAGTATGGCTATTTTGACTTATTTTACTTATATAAATTAAAGTACCACTTGGAAAATTATAGGAATAATTTTAGAACATTTCCTATGGTCAGAGAAGCTTAAAAAAATGTCATGATGATTTGAATTATTTTGTGTATTTCTATAGTTAATTAAATGTATATATCTTGCTTTAATTTATGTAAATTAAATACTAACAAAAAAAATTGACAAAATTATTCCACACTATGCATAAAAATCATGTTTACTCACTGTAAAAATTTAAAAATTATTTGAATAAGTTTGAGCACTAAAGTTGATTTTCCAAGAAACCTTGTATTTTTGTACAAAAATAATTATAGTAAATCAAATACAGTTGGGAAAATTATGAAAAGTGTTTTTCTAAGTTTCTTGTGATTAGGGGCACTTAGGAAAAATAAAAATTACTTTTGAGAAAGCACTTGATTTTTTAGCATTATTTTGAATTTAAAGTAATTAAAATTAATTAATAACCCAAGAATACCAAAATATTTTAAAATGTGACTAATTTTTCCCTAATCACTTAAAACTCATTAGGACATTTTTTCTGATTTTTCTAAGTTAAAATAAATTTCTTAAGAGCTTAAAAATGAATTTTTCTTATTTTCCCATTAAAAAAATAATAAATAAATAAACTAAAAATCATAAAAATTCAAAAATTTGTTTCTCTGAGTTCTCTAAACTCAAAGAGGTTTGATAAAAATATAAAGATAATTTTTGTGATTAAAACCTTATCTTACATTTAAATAAATCATTAAGATTGATTCATAATTAAATAATAATGATAGGGATTTAATTCAAAGAAATCATGAATTTTTGTCTAAGTGTTTCTCTGACCTAAGGGGCTTTAATAATTTTCTCATGAATAAAAATTTTATTTTAGATAGTTAAGTAAATCAATTTTTAAAGTACTACTTTCTAAATTTAAATAATTATTTAAATTAAATTATAATTTGAAAATCCATATTTTTTCCTCTCATATTTTAATTTATCCATGGATGGGACACTCTAAAAATTTTTGAAGTCATTTGAATTTTGATTAATGAGTTATGAGGTGATGAGCCCAAAGGCAAAGAGGTAACTTTAGATTTTGGTGTCTTAATCAAGTTTTTCTAGTAAGACTTGGATTTCAAAGCAAATGATTTATTTTTGTTTAATCTTCATAAATTCTGAGTAGTTCCCTTTCTTTCTTCTTGCATATGGGACTTAATCTCGTGGGATGAGAATGATTTAAAGATTTTTTTTTTATTTCTAAAATTTGTGATGGTAATTTCACTTAAACTTTATTTACTTTGCAAACTGGCCACTTGTGAGGTTAAATTCCATTGAGAAACATAATGAGCTGGGAGGGCTATGACTTCACCTAACTAATTGATACCACACTTCATTCTAGGCAGAGTCATGGTGATCACCTAAGGGGGAGTGCAAATAAATAGGGAGATCAGTTTTGATGGGCATAAAATTGGTTAGATTTAGAGTGACGGCCCTGTTTGGCTTAAGGTTTAGTACTCTGACGCTAGGATTTGGTCATTATGATGGCATAATCCAGGGGAGTCTAGAGGTGAGAGGCTAGATAGCACTGATGTGGAGTAAGATGTTCTGGAATTGGCCTTAAGTTAGCTAATGTTCTTTGTAAGCACCGAGAGGGGCTTAAAGAATAAGATATACTTCTATTTGTCACAATACTACAATTTTATCTTAAATCATTTAAATCCTACATAGATTAAAATCTCTTTGCAAGAGGAAAGACTTTTCCATAATATCCAAACTTGTTATATTTTTTTAAACTTTTACATTCTGTTGTTACTTTCTTTTTAAGCTCTTTAAGTAGTAATTTTTAGAAAGCATATCATTTTAAATCTTTAATCTTTTTATATTACATTTTAAGTAGTATTTTTGTAAGTTAATTTTAAGAGTTACCACATTCCTCTTAGGATCAATACTGGGGTTTTTAAAGAAAATCTTATATTACTTGAAACGATACATTTACTTGTGTAGTACCCCTAGTGTAAAATCTATTATATAATTTATATATCATTGCAAGTTTTCACACTAGCCGCTAGATATAAATTGAGATATATTTTTTGGATTAATGTAGTAGGTATGATTTCTAGATTAATCTTATGTTGGACAGTTTATGTATGTTTTGTTACTCTGTACTTTTATTTTCACCACTACTTTTGTTACTCTTTTGCTTAGAACTAAATATGTGTTAGAGTTGTTCTTTTACATTGCATATTTTCATGATATATCTATTTTTAATTTAAATTGGATACTACTCAGCAAGTTGTTTTTTTACTTTACCTGTACTGTACTCCTGCTTAGAATTTTAAAATTTTCTCTTTCATCATAATTATTGTAAACTTAACTGTCTGAACTAATTTAAAAATTAAGTTTGGGGGAAGGGAGTAATTTTTTTTAAAACTAAACCTTATTTGTCCTAAGTAAAATTTATTTTAAAATTTTATTTTAATATAACTTGTGGTATGTTGAGATCGCTTGAGATAACTATATTTTTTATTTTATAAATAATTTAGTAAACTTAAGTAATTTTTTTTAATAATAAGATCAATTTTAGATTTGAGATATTTAGTATAAGAGTATAAAATTTTGATTTTCCTATTTAAAATAAAGAAAACTGTATTTTTGAAAATGCTAAAGATCTTGGATTTTTTTTATTTGAAAAGAAAGAATTGAAACTTTATGAAAAATCTTTTTTAAGTCTAATACACATTTATCAAGTAAGGAAATGTGAAAAGGTTTTAACTTTAAAGAGGATTGTAGTGTTAAAATCATTAAAGGCTATCCAAATATAGTAATCATCACATGACATGAAAAGAAAGACATGAAAAGAAAAAGATCACATGACATGAAAAGAAAAAGAAATGATTGAAAATGATCCTAAAAGAAAAAGAAAAGAAAAATAAATGTGAGGAGAAGCTTGAGGATATGCTTAATGAAAAATTGGTTTCACTTAAATTATCTTAAGGAAAGAGTCTTAATTACATTTGTAAACTTATTTATAAAGTATTAGCATCCTTACTAGTAAAGTTCTCATTATATTCTTTTTCATGTAATTTTTCTAAGTCTCTTTAACATGACAAATTACAATTATTCTTGAAATATATAGGAAATTAGAATTCTTAAACTTGACTACTAAATATTTTTACAATCTGGTTTTATCCGATGTTATTAAAATTTTTTATAAAATTTCACTATTGCATTTATAAAACAAAAACTATAGAAATCTTCAAGTAAAACTCACTTACAAAAATTATACTTTTTATATATAGTAAGAAAAGTTACTTGAGGACAAGTAACATTTAATTTTGGGGAAATTGATCCGCCTTAAAATTACCTATTTTTTATCTACATTTTATGCTTAATTTTTTAGGATATTATGCTTTAATGAAGGTTATTTTTATGTTTTTGGTTGTAGGTGCAAGAAAAAGAGTTTAAAAGTAAAAATGAGAAAAAATACATCAAACAAGAACAAAAAAGGGCTAAATAGAGAAAAAGTGCCAACCCAATTGAACTGGCGCCTAAGCACCAGATGCAGAACTTGGTTGGTGCCTAGGTGCGACAGTTGGGTGCCTAGGCGTCGCGATTACTTTCTAGAAGATTCATTGAATGAGGTCGAATTTTGAAGAGATGTCTGAAGCAACCCTTAGTCATTTTTAAGCTCTATAAATATGGATTGATTCCAAAGGGCTAGGGGGTTGATTTAGAGAGACTCAGAGTGCGAGAGTGTGTTAAGTGTGTGAGAAGTTTTTTTTGTGTGTCTTAGTTATTTATGGAGTTTTTGAGTCTTATAAGTGTTTTTTGGAGTTAGAGAAGTCAGTGAGCTTCAAAGGAGTGCTTGAAAGAACATTCAAGAAGTATTTATATCTTTGTCCTTAAGTTTCATACTTTGGATTGGAGTTTTTTAAATATGTTTTGTTTTGTTATCTCTATGTTTCATGAGTAGTTTTCTTTTCTTTCTCCTTGCAATATGAAGTAATTAAGTAAGTGATTTTTTATTTTGTTTAGAACTTCTTTTCTTCCAAAAAATTGTGATGATAGCATTTACTTTACAAATTAACCACTTGTATTGTATTTACTTTATAAAGTGTAAAGGTAGTGTGTGAAGAGCCTACAAAGCTTCTAGGAGCCTTTCGTGCCATTTGTATATAATTTTTTTATCAGCATATAGATATTTTTTATAGAGCTTATCAGAATCTCTTTTTTTTTATCTCGGGCTAAGCCTCTACTGAGGATGATTTGACGTAACATACCAAATTGATCTGGTACGAAGAGCTCTCATGGGCATCCTAGAATGATGATCAGATATACCATGCAAAATATGATATTTTGCAAAATTCAGGTTTCATGCAAGATTTTCCTTAAGTACTTTTCCGTAGCCCCTTTCCTTTAATTTTCTTCACCCTTATCCCAAGTAGGCCTCATCATTTGTAATTGGGTGTTCAGAAAACATTTTTATTTTGGAGATGTCTTTAAATAAATTACTCATTTATCAGTCATACTTAACAATTATCTGAACATAATATCCTTAATGATCTTATCTGGAGAATTTTGAGATTAGAAAGTCCTTTATATTAAACTTTCTGATTTCTTAGCTCACCTTAAGCTTCTTCTCATGAGTATTGGCCAATTTTTAGTTTTGAAGCCTTTTACACTTTTTTATTATTATTATTTTTAGTTTAAGAATCATTATTTTTTGTGAGGTTCTTTTTGTTATAAAATAATTTCTTCCCACTAAAAAATCTCCCGAATAAATATTCTTAAGATTTTATGATCCATTACATGTTAAGTTTCCATTGGTTTATCTGAATGGAAAAGTAAGAGATATAAATAGTCTCTAAAACTACTCACATTTAATGACACACATCTAGTCATTCTGAGGTGTTCCCAGAATTTAGGTGAAAATTCATTAAAGGAAGGGATTTAATCATTGAGACTTAATTCAAATCTCCCAAACCATGAGGTTTTACAAATTCTAAAAAGGTGCATACATGGTCTGGCCCAAGCTTATCCTCAGGATCTATCCTTGATTCAACCTCAAGAATTATCGAAGGCAAACTTAGGACAAGGTCAACTAAGAGGTCATGGTCCTTTTCAGAACCATCTCAATGGACTCCAAAGCTGGAGTCAAAACCTCGAGAGGTGTAGTGATAAGAAGATTTTTAACCCACTACCTCTTAATCAAGGAACACTTTAGTTAAATAAATAGAAAGTTCTAACTGATAACATCAGATATTGAGGTATCTCGACTGAACATGGATCAACTGAAAGTAGTGAAATGGTGTAGTTGAAACAACATGTTATCTGCAAGAGATTTTTTTGGGTGTTTCTTGTGTCAGAGTACAAAACATACATTATAGCCTTACGTAATAAGTAGAAATTGGTAGGATAAAGCACTCTTCAAAGCAAAGGCAAGTAAACCCCTCACTATCAAATGTAGAAAGTTTTTCTACATACAACGTCGGGATATCAAGAGACGCGGTGGCAAGAATTTTCCTAACAACCTGGGTATTTTCCAAAGTAGGGTGATCAACTTCTATCCTTAAATAAGATGAGAAATGATAGGAGTGTGCCTCGGACCTCCTTCTATCAATGTAGGACAAATTCATCTAGCGTGATGAAGAGGAAGTCACAATATTTTCCTTATGACAAGTGGAAAGTGTGGGCACATCAAGTGAGGGCGAAGCCATTACAATAGGATCATCAACAATACCTAACACAAAATATAGTGCAGTGGCACTAAGTGCCACACTAATGGTTTCATGCAACACCTTGGCGGTTCTCATGGACTGCATAATGGATAACAAACATCCAAATCTTGTGTTGGATTGAGGACTATATCTCGGTCTCCTACTACATGGATCGTGGGAGTAGGGTGAGTAGAGGAGTTCTTACAAAACATGCTTAAATGTTTTAGGGATCTAAGCATAGAACTCGTCTCAATAAATAGGACCCTGTCCTCTCAAAGAGGAAATTGGAATCCCCATAGATATAGAGACCTCGGGCTAAGTCAGCTGCTATAGTTGTAGTGTTCTATTCTTATTCTTCCGAATTCCCTTGCCCAATGTAGAGATAGGCAAAACCTCAGAGAAACCCACAACAACATGGGGGAGAGTGTGACAATTTTGAAACCAGAAGACACATTTCCTCTCAAAGAGGAAGCTACTCCTATGATCTTCTTGCTTAGGAACTCATGGTAGCAGCAACAATACAGATGGCAAATTGAAAATGGCCTACATCCCAAGGAGGAAAGAACCTCCTATAAATCCCAACTAGAGTATATCTCATACAGCCAGACAAAGGAGAGAAACAATTCTCTTCCTCTTAGTGTCATCCCAGGCTAGAACCAGAACAAGTCGTGACGGGGACCTAATCCACGCCGCCATAGGATGGTACCAGAAAATGTAATTTTAGCGCTCTTAGATAGTACATCATCTGTAAGAATGGAAATCCTCAAAACATAGAAAGATTACAAGAGAAGCTAGAAAATGAGAAAGTACGTCACAACACTTTGTCATCTAGTACTAGCCTCTTCCTCGAGGGAAAAGTAGCACCATACGAGCTACTACAACGAAAGAAGTGCCACATGCACAAATCCTTTGAAAAGATGGGCATGTAGAAAACATCTGGTAGAGATGTGGTCCACACAACTAGGAATAGTAGCAAAATAACTCAATTTGGAGGCCAAATATACCTCCTAAAATAGAATCACAATTGGTATATAGACCTGATGTGGGACATGTTGCTAAGTTTGCAACAATCTATTCCTAATCCTCTAGGATTCTCTGTCTAATTGGGGGACAAGTGGATCCTCAGAGGAAACCAAAATAGAGAGAGCTAGGATAGAAGTCACAGTGACGACAATAATGACAAACCTATTGCTGACAAAAAACTCACCTGCCTCTGGAAGGGAGATCCGAAAGAGCATAGAAGGAAAACCAGATAGTTTGGAAAAGACCAATGGGCACTACTGCTTATCGCAATCAGGAGTTGGCCCCTTTTCACAAAAGAAGCAGGTGCGATGCAAGCCCCAGTAGCAGGAACAACTCAACATGCATGACTACTCTTTAACAGGGGAGGACACGAAGCAAAATGCCTTGGAAAGTGTAAGAATAGCTCAATATGCATGTCTCCCATTTTAAGGGGGAGAGCATAGAGAAAATGGCTTAAAGGATGTAGCATTATGTAAGGCAATCCCACAGGGGTGCTCAAAATGATTGAAGGTTGTAACAACTTTAGAAGCAAAAAAAAATGCTCGGGGAGAGGCAAAAGAGCTCCCCAGGTGACAGTGATTGTGAACACCTTCTTGCTCTTAAACAAAGTGGAGAAAAAAGGGACAATGATTGAAAAAAAGGAATGGTTAGGAAAACCAATCACTAGGTACAACGACATCAATGCATGAGATAATGCGGTAACCGAATTGTTGAAGGTAAGAAAAGGGATAAAATGCATTGAGTTGCTACCCCTAGCAACTGACACATGAACTGAAAATCAAGGTCTCACAAAAAGGCTCAACATTACCTCAAAGGAAATATTCCAGGTCACAATAATATGAGCAAACCCATAAAAAAAGAAGAGAGAGGCTATAACACTAGAACGTGAAACTCCAAGTATGGAGAGAGAGACTCGTCCCTAGCAAAGTTGTCATTCTATTTCTATTCATTTTTATCTCTTTTATTTTTGAATGAGTGGCCACCCTATCGATCATCATATACTTTCCACATTCGAATAAATTTCCCTCCAAAATCATATCAATGATTAAAAGAGGAGAGGAATCGAATAAGAAGGGACATATGACAACGCGATAATTAAGGAACACAAAAAGTGGACAGCCTTTGTGTGGTAAACCTCACAAGGATAGGTTAAGCGTGTCCACCCAAATAAGATTGGATGAAAATACCTTAAATTGATATCCAAAAAAGAATACTAACATAAACAACCCAAAACTAAGAAGTCGGGTGTAGGTGCCTGTTGTGGGGCCAAGAGCACTCCCAAGGGGACGTGTCCCACTTAATTAATTACATCTTGGGGGTACCCAAGAATAGTCTCGATAAAAGGAGTTTCTCTTATATTATCATGAACTAAGAAAATGGGTACTCAAAGGAAGGTTATTTTATGTGGGAATTCCATAAAGTGAGTAAGTCTCCCACATATCAAATGCGTAGCAGTTCATCAGCATATGGAGCCCACAGAATAATCTAAATCAAATTAGCAGGGATATCCCAATTGGTCAAATCACATATGGGTCATAAGGGCAGAGGACAAATTGTGATATCCCAAAAAAGTGATAACTTATCAGTATCGAGTCGTTAAGTTGATATCAATGAAGTCAAGGAGCAACAGGGCTCAAAGGGGCTCAACAACAGAAAAGTTAGAGTTATCCTAAAATAATAGAGGTAACTGGGTCGAGGTACCTTGAGCCCGTCATACACAGCTACTAAAACCCTAAGTCTATCTGATATTGAAGATAGTCAACCCAACATGTCTTGATATCCCCGATCGATGATCCGTGAATTGTGTCATCGACGAGAACCTTGGTAGCCCTGAGGTCAAAAGAAGGAAACTCTATCCTATGATTATCTACTAGAGCTCCATGAGGTGGGACTTATACCTGTCGAAAAGGCAAGGATGCTTCAAGAAAGAAGAGAAGGGGAGGTTCAGCTATAAAGCTAGAAATGCTCCAAAAAAAAGAGTTACACTTTGTCTGGGTCGGGGAGCCTTCTAACACCCTAGGTGCACTAGACAACCACCTATGTAAAATGGTATGCTAGGCCACTCAAGTTGGAGAAGCATGGGGACTTCTCTTCAATACATGCAAATATGAATGTAGTTGTCTACAACGTTCCTAAATTATTATGGAGGTGCTATTATATGGCTTGGTTGATGTCCATGCTATGCAAATCATTTAAATTTGGCCCAAAGGCATGCAGGAAATAAAAGTACAATTTTAAAAATCTTGAATACTTTAATCCTAAAAATTCATTTTTCTTGAATATTTTATTAGGATTTTTTTGGACTTCAAATCTTAATGAGACTATATTGCATCGTGAAATCCCAGATCACAGAAAGAAACAAAAAAATTGTGCAGATATGCAAACATACAAGCATGCAATCAAGCAGAAATATAAGTAAAATCCAAATAATAAGAAAAGTCAGTGCCACTGGGTCGGCAAAATATCCCATAAAAGAAAAAGGTGATCAGACTCCGCATATACATGCCTAGTCCTAATTCTATACATCAATATAAAAATACAGAAATAAGATACGAGGCATGAGCTCCAGTTCCTAGTCCCCTCCACGTGTTCCCCGAGCCAAATGCCTCAGAACCCATGCCTGTATCTTATTTCTACTATAGATTTCTCCTAGACACTCTAAAAGTACATTGGAAAAGAAAAGACTCAATCTTGCATTAAAATAAGGTTAGCAGGAAAAGCCACATGCAACGTATATAATGAGTTGTGCCTTATAAGTGGGGGAGCTAAATAGCACATGCAAGAAAATTGTTCAAAATCATTAATTGGTCTCCCTATAGTGGTACCTATGTGTAGGGCTGTCAAAAAAGCTCATTGTTCACGAATAGCTCGTGTTCGGCTCGTTCGTTAAGTAAACAAGCTGAACACAAATAAATTTTTAAAGCTCAAATTATAAATGAGCCGAACACAAACAACTCCTTATTCGCTCGTGTTCAGCTCATTTTAGCTCGAAATAAAAAAATTATATAGCTATTTATATAACAATATATTACATATATTATTTATATAATAATATATTATATATATTTATGTCTAAGTTTAAATCATAGCAACTCATGTGGCAATGTGGTTAGTGCATTCTTTTGTATATATTTGATCCAGGTTCGAATCCCACACTTTACATCTATTTTTCTCAATTTAAGTTTAACAAGCTAATTTCGAGCCGAACACGAATATTTTAATCGAACCGAACACAAACACACTGTTCACGAGTCAATTTCAAACATGAGTCGATTTCAAACACGAGCTATTTCAAACGAGCCAAACACGAGCCAAGCCTGAGCCCCCTCAAGCTCGGCTCGTTTACAACCCTACCTATGTGTGCACATAGAGGTACGACTCCCTACAGAAAAGCACCCTAACACACTACCATAAATATGAAACATGCATTCACACCACAAGAACAATAAAAAAGAAGGATGTCTAGCTAGGGCAACCAATCCAGCAAAGAATAATTACCATGCATCAAAAAGTCTATCTAGCAACCTAAGTCCCAGCCTAGCACACCATCTAATGAAAAGTGTCATAACCTAGTGCCTAAGTGCACGGGGTAAGTCTCCGGTTAACATATGACTTTGATGAGGTCACCACGCCGACCCCGCCCAAAAGATCCAAGGGATTTAAAGCATGTCACAAAAAAAGAGGTGATAATTAAAAGAGGTGGCTTTACATATGACCTAACTTATATAGTTAAAAAGTAGGGGGGATAATTCATAAATAGTAAAAATCAATTTTTATATAATAGCGGACCTACAATGCAGGTCTGTGAGGCATGTGATGCACCTTAGGGACCTGGGATCCCTAACATAGTCATACTCGTATCAATCTCAACGACTTCACTCACATTGCTCACAGCGATCGACCCAGCAAGAAATGTTCTTTAAGGCATCGCGACTGACACAGTGTCACTCTCCTAACGAGAAAGACAACCATAGAGATGAATGGGAATGCACATGAACATGCAAAAGGCCCACATTGTGATTGTTCGACCGAGTTATGAAAAACCACAACGGGCACCCAAAAGTGCAAACACACTTCATGCAAATGAATGGCACATGCAACATACAAAAATTGCACCAAGGTGGTGAGGGTGAGTGAACCATGGAGGCAGTGACTAAGAAAGATGGGTTTGTCATGGATGCAGGGGCCCGACAAATGTGTTTCACGTAGAGGTAGTGACCCAGAGATGGACTTCTTATGGTGGCAGCAGCCCAAAAAATGGGTGTGTCGTAAAGGCAATGATATGGAGATGGGTGTGTCGTGGTGGAAGTAGCCCGAACTAATGGGTGTGTCATAGTAGTAATCACTCAGAAGGGTGAGTGTGTCATGGAGGCGGGGTCCTAAAAGATGGGTGTGCATTGGAGGTAGTGATCTAAAATGGTGGGCATGCCATGGAGTCAGAGACCCAAAAGATGGGTGTGTCATGGAGGCAGTGACCCAAAAGTAGTGGTGATCTTTGACAGGTGCATCACATAAGTACAAATGCAACTGCAAACACATATGGTGCAACATGTAAGCAAGAAAACACAAACATCCACATTTAAAATAAGAACCATGCAAGTGATCGACAAACCTGACTGAGGTGGGCAGTCCAACCAAAGCAAATGATCAACATGCAGTAGTCGATCAAACCCAACTGATAGGGTGATCGGCTCAAGATGGCGGATCAAACCCAAAAGAGGATCAGTGATCAGTCTAGGGCGGCCGATTGAACCGAACTGCTCAAATGATCATGCATATGACATTCAGTATGACCTACACATAAAATATGCCATGAATGGTCATGTATATGAAATCCAAACAAACACGGCCGACGAGACGTTGAACTCGTCTTAACAGCCTCAAATAAGAAACCTAGGGTTGACACGAGTAGATTTTTGGCGTCGCCACCTCTGTCTTTGGCATGGCAATGTGGATGGCTTCCCTTTCCAATTTCTTGTAGAGGAAACTCTCTATCATTCGTAGGGCGGACTTCCTACAAAGCTTTTTTTTTCTACAAATGCCAGCAAACTCACAAATCAGGCTAGCTACAAAGATTTTCCCATTCCCTCCAAGGAAGGTTGGAAGCAACAAAATCATGGGAAATTGGGATTCAATCCCAGTGGGATTAAGACCTAAGGCTTACAAAATGGGGGATCGATCATTTTCAAATAAGAGTCACCAACACATGTGATTTCTAACCTAGGGCTTCCTCAAGGAAAATCAACAATCCATTACATAGGTGGTTCAGCTAGTCAACACAAGTCATCCAGCACCTCCACCTCCCATGGGAGATTAAACCCACACACCTAGATCATACTAAACCAAGGGTTGGATAAGGGATAAGGAAATCTAACCTCCGTGACAGTTGTGACGCGTTGTTATTATGCTGAAAGAGAGCCCGCATTTTTTAGTAAATTCTAGTTGTGCTCCAGTGAACTTTCAGCAAACCTCCAAATAACTATCTCCGTGCAAGGATGAAGCTCTCATTTGGTGTAGGATAGTGACCACTTCGATCCCAAGCTCTGATGATACTCCTCCCAAGAAAAGGTGAATATCTCCTCCAGCTTATGAGAGTCTCCACTTTGCTCCAAGCTCCTCCTCAAGTAAATCTTCTCAATACCTCACCATATGTTGAAGAAGAAAATGGAAGAAGAAGATAAGTAGGTGAAATAAGATGGAGATGAAGGACAAGAAGAGAAATCCCTCCTCCCTACTCTCTCTCAAAAGATCTCCTCAAAAGAACCTTCAAAAGCATCTCCAAGCTTTCTAAAGCTTTCCTCTAAAGGCTTTCCTTCAAACCATTACCTGAGAAGAAGAAGAAGAAGGAGAAGGGAGCAGCCTCCAACCCCTTTGGGCCAGACGGAAAATAACTGAAATGAAGAGCAACCCTCTCCCCATATAAAATAAAAAAAATGCCCCACAAAAGGGGCATTGGATTCTTCTAGATGAGGGAAAATAAGTTTTACACCACCCCCTAGAGTTCCTAAGTGAAAAAATGTAAAAAAAATAATGTTATAATGATGTTGTAGTGGACTTTTTTATGACATGGCCTGCAAATAGCACCTAGGCACCAAAAAGTAATGTTTGTCGGGCTCTCGAGAAAAATGGTCAGAATAGCCAAAATGGATTCTTAGAACTCCGAGGACTCATGTTAAATGGTTTGAGAAAGTGATTTGGGTAAGTGAGACCCCAAGGATGGCCTCGGAACGCCACTCTACCCCAAAACCCTTATTTTCACCAGGAATGCTTGACAAAGCATCTTTTCAATCCAAAAGTTATGGGAGACTCCATATGAGTGAAATGTGATCCCATAAATTTGAAATGAAGAATTTATGCCTGACATTCATTGAAGAAATTGGTGGCAACTGTCATCCTAAGTTGCGGCCCAAGTTGGGTGTCTCGAACCCTAATTTTCTCGTAACGTGCAAAAGTGGGCTTTGTGGCTTCCTAAGGCTGTAGGAGGTTCTAGATGAGTTTGTGGTGACTTTTAATGCTCACATTAGGTTCCAAACATGCCTGAAATCTTGGATGGGTTTCCATAGGAAATTTTTTTGGCAGGGCATAACTGTCATCAAATCTAGCTACTTGTTACGAAAAAGCGCCAGATGATCCCAGGTGGGTGTCTAAACTACCGAACATTACGAATGGCCTACAAACTATCCTAAGTTATGTAGGTGAAAATACTAAACTTGTGAAATCAAAAATTGATCCAAAAACAAGACCTCAGAGAAACTTAGAGCAAAAGGGGTTGGGACTATTGTCAAACTAGTGGAAATATTTTCCTTTGAAAGACGAAGCTACTCTTGTTACATTCTTAGTTAGAGAACTCATGGTAGTAGCAACAACATGGATTATAGGGTTAGAGTGACCTATATCCCTAAGAGGGAAGAACCTGCAAGAGATTCTGACTGGAGCATAGTCCACACGGCCAAACAAAGAAGAGAAATGAATCTCAGCTGACCAAATTTGAGTTTCATCCCATGCTGAAACCAAAACAAGTCATGGCGGGGGCATAGCCCATGTTGTCAGAGGATGAGAAAGGGTATTCTCAGCTGATGAAATTCAAGCATCATCCCAGGCTGGAACAGAAACGAGTCATGGTGGGGACATGGTCCAAACTACTAGAGGGTGAAAAAGGTGATTCTCAGTTGATGGAATTTATCCATTATCCTGAGTCAGAACCATGGTGGGGACATGGTCTGCATTGCCAGAGGTCAGTACCATAAAATGTAACTCTAGAACTCTTAGATAGTGCAACATCTGTGAGGATGGAAATCCTCAAAATACAGAAGGACTACAAGAGAGCCTAGAAAATGATAAAGAGCATTGTAGTACATCCTCATCTAGTACTAGCCCTTTCCTCAAGGGAAAAGTAACACCGATATGAGCTGCTATAAGGAAACAAGTTTTACATGCAAAAATCCTCCTTTTCAAAGGAGTGTATGCAACAAACATCTGGTAGGAAAGTGGTCTGCACAACCGGAGATGGTAGCAAAATGACCCTCAATTCTAGAGAGCCAAAGACACCTCCTGAACTAGAGTTAGAATAGGTATTGAACCTATAACAAAACATGTTGCTGAATTTGTAGCAGTCTATTCCTTGTCTTCTTGGCTTTTTAGCCTAATTGAAGTACATGTGAATTCTCAGAGGCAACCAAAATAGAGAGAGAGTTGGGATAGAATTCATAACAAAGGCAACAGTGCAGATCTTCTATTGATGGAGGACTCACCCGCCCATGATAGGGAAGTCCATGAGAACATGGAGTGATTGGTCTGAAAAAGATCGTAAGGTACTGCGGCACAATGTTGTTAGGCATTGGCCTCTTTTTGCAAAAGAGGCGGGCTTGAAGCGAGCCATAACAGCAAAAATAGCTCGATGTGTATGACTCTCCTTTTAATGGGAAGGGTACAGAGTGAACACCTTAGATGATGTAGAAACAACTCAATATGCTTGACTCCTCTTTTAAGGGGAAGGGCATAGAGAAAACGCTGCAAAGTGCATATTAACAACTCAATATGAATGACTCACCTTTTCAAGGGGAAGAGCATAGAGAAAATGCCTCAGATGTCGTAGGAACAAATCAATATGCAAGAATACCCTTTTAAGTGGGATGGAAATAATCAAGTGCCTTAGAGATCATAGGATTATGTATGGCAATCCCACAGGGGTGCTCGAAGGAGCTGAAGGCTATGAACCCTTTAGGATCACAAGAAATGCTTAGAGGGAGGGAAACAAAGCTCCCCCGGTGGTAGTAATTGTGAACACATTTTTTATCTTTCATGTCATAGAGCAAGAAGGAACAACATTCAGAAACAATGAATGTTCAAGAAACCAATCACGGGGTAAAATGACATCGGTGTGCACGATACTTTAACCAAACTGTCGAGGATAAGAGAAGGAACAAAATGCGTTGAGTTGCTAACCATAGCATTTGACGCATGGTCTAAAAATCAAGGTCTCACTAAAAGTCTCAACAGTGACTCAAAGGAATATGTGCAGAACTCCTAGGATGGAGAGAGAGAGAGGCTCTAACCTCAAAAAAAGCCAAACTCTAAGTATGGAGAGAGAGACTCATTCCTAGCAGAGTCACCAGATTCTTTTTTGGTTCCTATTTTCTCTTTTTTTTAAAAAAAAAAAAGAATTTGTCAACTTGTGAATTTGTCAACTTGTTAATCATTTGTATACTTCCTTTATTTGAATAAATTTTACTCCTGAATCAGTTCAGTGAATTGAAGAGGAGAGGAACCAAATAAGAAGGAACATTTGACAAAGTGACAAATAAGAGAAAAATTAAATGTGGAGAGCCTACATGGATAAACCTCATAAGGACATGTCAAGTATGTCTACCCAAATAAGATTGAGCAGAGGTAACTTGGACCAATGTCTGTGAAATAAGTATCTACATACACTACCCATAAACAGAGCATCAGGTGTATGTACCTGTTATGGGGTTAAGAGCACTCCCAAATGAATTACATCCCGGGGATACCTAGGAATACTATTGATAAAGGGGGTTTTACTTTATAGTATCATGGACCTAGGGAAATAGGTCATCAAAAATAGGTTATTTCGTACGAAAAAGTTTTGATACTTTGAAGCTCATGCTAAGCCATCAGGCATAGCGTGAATCTCTCACATCTCAAATGGGTTGCGACTCCTCAGAATACAAAGCTTACGAAATAACCATAAGCATTTTGAAGGGGGTATCTGATTGCATCAAAGAACGTTCATACCATAAGAGTGAAAGCTGACCCGACCAGCAATTACCCAATTATTTAGTTTCTAGAAAAAAACTTGACCCGATTTCTTTAGGCGACTAGTGTGCAAAATGGATATGTTATAGAATTTAGAGCTAATTTATATTTCACACACTAGATTTATATTTCACGCACTAGGGGTTCTATGAAAGTGTATGTATTATTTCAAGTAATATATAGCTTTCTTTAATAATCCTATGATTGATCCTACAGGGAAGTGAGGTGAGAAATCCCTTAGGATAGCTCTAGTCTACTACTATCAGGCCTTAGTTTGGAATTTTCAAAAAGTTTGATTTTCCTAAATTCACTAATTTACTCTAAATTTAAATTTAACTAGATTAAATAAAAAAAACTTAATCTAAGGAGTCTGGATAAATTTTGGAAAGTTCTTATATAATCAAAATCGCTTTCCCCTTGCAATGAGATCATAATCAGTGTAGGATCAAATGTTGTAGAGTTAAAATGTAGTTTTATGCCAAATAGGAGCATACCTACTCTTTATCCTCTTCTGAGTGCATAAAGAACATTAAATAACCTAAATTTCCTAATTGATATGGTTATGTTGGGTAGGTTCCAGCATATCACTTCCAAATTACCCACTGTGTCCTTTCTATCGGACTAACCAGGCCTCAGGTTCCAATTTTAGATCAAATTGTTAAAGGTTCTAGCTTGTCACCCTAGAATCACCAATTCTACGCCATCAAAACTTATTTACCTATCTATTTGCACTCACCCTGGACTAAGTCTCCTCCTATCCTAATAGTTAATTTATTTTTCACTAGTTATGTGAAATCATAGCCCTTCCAGATCATTAAGTTTCACATTGGATTTTAACATTACAAATGGCTAGTTTTCAAAGTAAATTAAGAACTGATAAAAATGTCATTGCAGTTTTGGAATAAAAGAATTCTTTAAACCATTCTATTCTTATGCATGATTAAATCTCATCACAATAAAGCATGGAGAAAACACAGTAGAAAACTTCATTTAAATCAAAGGAGATTCACTAGGAAAGTGTTTACTACAATTATAACATAATGAAGAATACAATACTTAGTTTTTCTCTCTGAAAAAAAGATGAAAATCCCTCCAACAAAGTCCCATGTTGATCTATGCAATGCTCATACAATTCCTTACATATATCCCTCAAAATCCCTCCCCAATCACTCTAGAAAAGGTAGAAATCTACATCTTCTACTCATGTCTACGACCTCTGAACGTTCTTGGAGTCTCCAAAACTTTTCAAATGCCAAAAGGTGCCTTCTGCTACACCAAAAAAATATTTCATTTTAAGTATACATTTATGCTTATTTTTTGTGATATTGCACTTTAAAGAAAGGTATTTTCATGTTTTTATAGCAAGTACATCAATTTTAGGCATTTGGAGCAAAAGTAGCAAATTTAAAACCAAAATTTTAGGCATTTGGAGCAAAAGGATGAAATTTAAAACCAAAATAGAAAATTTTGGGAATGTTGGTGCCAGATTGGTGCAAGATGCGCCATTTTATAGAGAGTTGGTACCAGATGCACCATTTTACAGAAAGCTGGCGCCTGATGCGCTAGAACAGGCGCAAGATGCGCCTGAGATGACTTTTTTTGCGGATTAAGGTAGTTCAGGATGAATTATGCATGAATTTTCAAATGGACGCTTGTTCTAAACACCCATTGGAATGATTCTATGCATCTATACACTTTATAAGGTTCTTTTATGAAGGGACATGTCTCTTAGATCATTGGACACGTCTTTTGAATTCAAAAGAGTTAACTTTTGGATAAAATTTTTGGAGGGAATTTTGATTTCTTTTTGGAGGGAGGCAGCCTTTGATAAAAGAGAAGGAAGTCTAGGAGAGAGAGAGGGTGTGGGGTATGTAAAGGGAGCAAAAGAGAGAAAGAGAGAGTGAGAGACAGTCAAGGATTTGAAGATTTTCTTCAAGGATTGTGAGAGGAGAGGGAATGTGAGAGAGAGGGTCTTCATTACACTTCTAAAAGAGAATTGAGAGTACTTGTAAGGAGAGAAAGACTTGAAGCACTTGTAAGGAGAGAAAGACTAGGAGAGAAAGACTTGAAGCGAACTTCTAGGAATTTGCTTGGAAGGATTGTGAGATAATTTGTATCTTTTATTTCTTTTATTTTATAAACTTATTTTTATTACTGAAATCCATGTTTTGTCGTATCCTTCTCATGAATTCTAAGTAGTCCTTCTCCCTACTTTGAGATATGATTTTGTGAAAAATTTATTTTATTTTATATGATTTTAAATGTTAATAATTTGTATTTTAAATGTTAATTTTAAATGTTAATAATTTGTGATGATTTGAACTCTGATCTTCATTTACTTTTTTATTTGGCTAATTGAATTGTTAAATTGTGTTGTCAAAAACTATTAGAACTTGAGGAGATTTATCACAAAAATTTTTCTCTAAATATTTCCCACCTTCAAAAACTGTTAAGCTTAGAAACAATATTACATAGTTTTGTTAGTTTGAAGGAGAATCAATTTATGAAGGCTGAGAAAGATTTAAATATTTCCTTAGGAAGTGTCCACACCATACATTGCCAGATTGGTTAATAATTCAAACCTTTTATAATGGATTGGTTGGATCTCTTAGATCGATAATCGATACTACTACTGGTGGATCATTAATGTCAAAGTCATTCGATGAAGTATATTTATTAATTGAAGAGATGGCTACTAATAATTTTCAATGGCCCTCTAAAAGAATAAATCTAAAAAGAGTAGCTGGTATTAAGGATTATGATGCAATATCTATGTTAGCTGCCCAAGTAGTTGTTATATCAAAGAAGATAGATCAATATCGAATGAATTATTCTCAGACATCAGCAGCGCTTGAGGAAAACTCATTGGGACATATGATAGAATCTCAATCTTGTTATGAGACCTTAAATATAGTAAATAATTGTTCTAATAATTTTTATGTCAATTATTACAATCCTGGTTGAAAGAATCATCCAAATTTTAATTAGAGTAACAATAACTCCAATGCTGCAAATCCGCAATGGAGGAACAACACTGCGAACCCATTGAGAAACTCCAACAATCAAGGAAATCCAACTTACAAACCTTATTACCCTCCAGCCTTTAATAATTTGTAGAGTAAGGAGAAAACGTTGTCAATGGAAGAATTGTTATTGCAAATTGGAAGTCAATTACAAAGTCAAGGAGCTACAATTAGAAATATGAAAAATCAATTAGGATGTATTACCACTCCACTTAACAATAGACATCCAGGAATGTTGCTTAGTAATATTGAATTAAATCCTAAAGATCAGAACAAAAAGAAAATTAAGGCTATTCAACTTAAAAGTGGAAAAGAATTGGAAAATAGAGTTCAAAAAGAAGTGAAAGTTGAAGTTGAAAAGTTGAAGTTGAAAGTTGAAGTTGAAAAAGATGAGGTGGAAAATGAAAAGTATAGTGAAGGTTCTCATTTTGAGTTAGAATGTCCAATTAAACTAATGAAAATCATTGTAGAAAGACCACCACCTTCATTTCCTTAAAGATTGAAGCAGAAAAGTAGAGATACTAATTTTTAAAATTTTTGGAGATATTAAGGAATTTAACGATAAACATTACATTTGTTGAAGCCTTGAAATAAATGCCAAGCTATGTAAAGTTCATGAAGGATATGCTTAATAAGAAAAGAAATTTTGTAGATAATTAGACTGTTGCACTCAGTGAAGAGTGTAGCTTTATAATTCAGAAGAAGCTTTCTGAAAAACTTAAAGATCGTGGAAGTTTTAAAATTCCTTGTGCTATTGGAGAAAGATTTCTTTGGAAAAGCTTTATGTGATTTAAGAGACAGTATTAATCTTATGCCTTTATCAATTTTCAGAATGTTGGGTTTAGGAGATATTTCACCTACAACTGTAACACCTACAATATTTCACCTACAACTGTAACTCTTTAGTTAGTTGATCGTTCGATTACCAATCCTAAAGGAGTAATAGAAGATGTTTTGGTAAAAGTTGGTAAATTTATCTTTCTTGTGGACTTTATTATATTAGAAATTCCTATCATTTTAGGAAGACCATTCCTTGCCACTGGAAGAGTTATGATAGATATGCAGAAAGGAGAACTAACCATGAGAGTTAGTGATCAAGAGGTTACAATTAATATTGCAAAATCAATGAGATACTGCAAAATCAATGAATTAATATTGCAAAATCAATGAGATACCCTGCAAAAGAGTGGGAGATCAAATGCTTCAGAATGGATATTGATAAATATTTAAGCCATGAATATTTCAAGATGACATTCGAAAAAGAATTTGAAAAGGAATATTTGGAATATTAAGATGAGGATAAAATTCAAAATGAATCAACGGAAGTGAGTAAAGAAGATTTGGATTATGTTCAAGAAAAAATTGAATTGTTAGACTCTGCAGAAAGTAATAAGAATTTGGTTTCATCTATTGAGAAACCACCTAAACTAGAACTGAAAACACTTCATACACATTTGAAGTATGTATTTTTAGGATATTTATCTACATTCCTTGTTATAGTATCCTCAAAATTAACTGATATACAAGAAAAAAACTTGTTGGAAAAATTGAGAAGATATAAAAAAGCCTTTTGTTGGACATTAGCTGATATTAAAGGAATTAGTCATTCAATTTATATGCATAGAATTTTCCTATAATGAAAGAAGTTGTTAAGAAAGATATTTTAAAATGGTTAGATGCTGGAATAATATATCATATTTCAGACAGTGCGTGCTTGGGTATGTCCAATTCACTATGTTCCAAAGAAAGGGGGAGCGACTGTTGTGAAGAATGAGAATAATGAATTAATACCAACAAGACAAGTCACTGAATGACAGATTTCATTGGATGGCGGATCTGCATATGTTATAGAAAATTAAATATTGTCACCAAAAAGCATCGTTTTCCTTTACCCTTTTTGGACCAGATGTTGGATTAGTTGGCTGGGCACAGATATTTTCGTTTCCTACATGGATATATTGGTTATCATCAAATACCTATTTCTCCTGAGGACCAAGAGAAAAGAACATTTACTAGTCCTTATGGTACTTTTTCTTTTCAACGAATGCCCTTTGGATTATGTAATGCACTTACAACTTTTCAAAGATGTATGATGTCAATTTTCAGTGATTTAATTGAGAAAATTGAAAAATGGATTGAAGTCCTTATGGACGATTTTTCTGTATTTGGAACTTCATTTGAAATATGTCTGAATCATTTAGAGAAAGTTCTAGAATGATGTGAAAAGACTACGCCCGTATTAAATTGGGAAAAAAATGTCAATTTATGGTTGCAAGAAGAATTATGCTTGGGCCTAAATTTTCAGAAAATAGCATGCAAGTAGATCCTGCAAAAATTCAGGTTATATCAATCCTACCTCCAACTACTACAGTAAGAGGAGTCAGAAGCTTTCTAGGACATGTTGGATTTTACAGACGATATATTAAAGATTTTTCAAAAATTACAAAGCCTTTATGCCAACTTCTGGAAAAAGATACAAAATTTGACTTTAACCAAGATTACCTAAAAGCCTTTGAGACTTTAAAGGAAAAATTGATTACTACTCCTATAATTGTTTCACCTGATTGGGAGAAACCTTTTTAAATTAATGTGTGATGTTAGTGATATGCAATTAGAGTTGTATTAGGGTAAATATATAATAAGATTTTTAAAGTCATATACTATGCTAGTAAGACTCTTAATGATGCTCAAATTAACTATACCACTACTGAAAGAGAGTTAATAGTCATTTTTTATGTGTTTGATAAGTTTAGGTCATATCTGATTGGAGCTAAAAGTGTTGTGCATACTGACCATTCGGCTAATAAATATTTAATGCAAAAGAATGATCCAAACTAAGATTAATTAGATGGGTACTTTTGATGCAAGAGTTTGATTTTGTAGTAGTTGATAAGAAAGAGACTGATAATCAAATTGTTGATCATCTATCTAGGCTAGAACAGGAAGAAATTCTTGATTTGGAAAAAGTTGATTTGAAATTCTTGATTTGGAAAAAGAAATTAATGAAACTTTTCCTGATGAACAACTTTATGTTGTCAAAGGATGGAAAATACCGTAGTATGCTGATATTGCAAATTATATTATTAGTGGTGTTTTACCATATGGTTTAACAAAGCAATAGGAAAAGAAATTCATTCATGATGCAAAATCTTATTTTTGGGATGACCGATATTAGTATAAACAATGCAAAGATTTAGTAATGAAATAATGTGTGCCTTAAAAAGAAATTCAAGAAATTATTCAAAAATGTCATAATTCTGAATTTGGAGGTCATTTTAGGAAGGAAAGAACTGTTCATAAAATTTTACAATCTTGATTTTATTAGCCTACTCTATTTAGATTTATACCTTCATTTCAAAATGTTTATATATTGATTCCAGTGGATTATATTTCAAAATGGATAGAAGCAATCAATTTACCTCGATGTGATTCTCAGAGTGTTTCAAAATTTTTAATTAAAAATATTTTAACAAGATATGGTTCAAAAATTTTAATGAAAAATATTTTTACAAGATATGAAATGCCGAGAGTAATCATTATCAATGGAGGATCTCATTTTAGAAATGCAATAATTGCGAGATTGGTGAAAAAATATAATATAATGCATAAAATTGCAACTGCTTATCATCCCTAGACTAGTGGTTTGACAGAAGTATCTAATTGTGAAATTAAAAGAATTTAGAAAAAAGTGTGAATCCTAATAAAATGGATTGGTCTGTTAGATTAGATACAACATTATAGGCATACATGACAGCTTATAAGACACCTACAGGAATGTCCCCATATAGATTAATTTTTCGAAAGACTTGTCACTTACCGGTAGAATTGGAGCATAAAGCTTATTGGGCTATTAAGGAATTCAATTTTAATTTGAAAGATGCTGGTGAGAAAATATTATTACAATTGAATGATCTTAAAGAAATTAGGAATGAATCTTACGATAATGTTTGGATTTATAAGAAAAGAATGAGAGAATGACATGATCAGAAGATAATAAAAAAAAGAATTTGAGCCTGGAAAAGAAGTTTTATTATACAATACAAGAATGAAATTATTTCTTGGAAAACTGAAGTCTAGGTGGAAAACTGAAGTCTAGGTGGAAAGGGCCATTCAAAATTATCAAAGTCTATCCCTATAGAGCTGTTAATATTAAAGAACCCAAGACTAGAAGGATATTTAAAGTAAATTGGCATAGATTGAAACCATATTTTGATGGTCAAAGACATATGTTTAAGAAGATTGTAATTTTGGGTCACCTAGAATAAAAACTGGGAATGTCTGGTTGATGGCATTAAACCAAGCGCTTTGTAGGAGGCAACTCATAATTGTCGTAGTCTATTCTATTTTTATATTTTACTTATATTTATATACTTGTGCTTCTATTAATTCTGTGTATTTAAAATTTGACATCGATAAAACATTTAAAAACATCTTTATTTACCTAATTGCATAGAAAAATTGTGGATTTATTAGATCGAAATGATGAAATTTTTGGAATTGGCACATGATGCACCAGATTGACGCATGATGCGCCATATTCCAGAGAGTTGGCACATGATGAGCCAAAATCGGTGCATGAAGCACTGCGGTGACGAAAATGACTTAAAACGTTTTAAATGGCGGTCTTTGGTGGTTTTTGGCGAGTTCTTCTCCTCAAAACTCCCAAAAACTAATTCCAAAGTCAATTTTTAGGGGGAAAATGAGGGAAGAGTCACTAGTTTTTTATTCCAATGGCGTCCCACTCTAAAAATTCCGCTAGATTTGGAATTTTCAACCGAAGGAAGTTCATCAGTTTCGATGCGCAGAAGTTACATGATCAAGTTATAGTGAAGAAGAGACTTATCAAAGAGAGGGCATTTTTGCATCGAGGATTCAACACACAGAATTCACCAAATACTCGAGTAGAAGAGGAGTAGAAGAGATTATTGCACAAAGACGTTGGGAAGTGCTTTGTTACACTACTATCGTTGTCGTTGTCTCTGTGGTGAAATTTTTTTATGCAAATATTCATGGAATCAACCAAGAAATTGTCTATGTGCGAGGCAGGTTTGTACAATTCGCTCCTTCAAGAATAAATGAGATTTTTATGACTGAAAATGTGATTATTTGATACTATTCAAATTTTACCCCTACGAGAGATAATATGAATAAACTCTATGAATACCTTATGGATGAAGATGCAAATTGGGAGGCCAGAGATGATGGAAATGTAAGTTTTTCTTCATCATTGTTAAATCCTGCTTTTAAGGCGTGGCATTTCTTTATTTTTTTGAAATTATTTCCCACTAGGAAAATAAGTAAGGTAACTTAGGAGAGTGCTATTCTAAATTATTGTATTCAAACTGGAAAACCTATTGATATTGGAGCAATAATTGTGAAATCGGTTTTGGGTTTGATTGTCAAAGGATCTACAACTGGATTGAGGCATCCATCCACTATTTTCTTACTATGAAGTCAATCGCAAGTACCTTATGAGAGTTGGGAGAAAGTGCTTCTTCTTTGGAAGCCGATTGATCCAGAAGTCTATGAATGTGTCGATGGATCAGGCATCCTAGAATTCATCACCTAATCATCCTTACTTCATTTCTAATGTACTTTTGAAGAGGATTAAGAAGATAGAAAAAGATGTACAGAATCTTATGCATGTAATTAGAAATGTTTCTGAAATGTTAGATCATTTTGATTAGAGACTAAAGGAACATTTTGAACATACTGGTTGTATTGAAAATTGTATGGAACATTTGTTCAAGAAACATGCTTGGATTGGGGAAGATTCAACTGATAAATTTCCTTATCGACCCTTCTGTAACTTTTACGTACACTACCAATCAATGGGAGATATCCAGGAGGACGAGAGCGAAGAAGATGTGTGAAATTAATCTATGCACAAAATATTTTATTTAGTACTGCTTGTTTGTGTTAATATGTTATGTTGGATTACATTTTCTTTTACTATTAAACTCTATTTATGTTTGTGTTTAGTATTTTGATGTTTAGATTTCAGTGTTAGGATGTTTGGTTTGCTTTGGACACTAAATTAAATGTTTGTTGACTTAAAAAATGTTAATTTATAATAACGCAAATTTTATATATAAAAATGAGTTCTATGTTGTTTGTGAAAGTTTGGTGTTAGAGTATTATTTAAATTACGATTCAAAATGTTCATTTGAGTTAATTAGAGGAGGACGTATAGCGGTACGCATCAGATTTCCATAAAAAATGAGATCTAGAAAATTATGGCGTTGGCACAAGAAGCACCAAATTAGCGCATGAAGCGCCAGTTTACAAAGAGGCAGTGCATGATGTGCCAGATTTGGCGCTAGATGCGTCAAAATCCCGAAAATACCAGATTGCCTAAAACCGTTAAATCACACAATAAACTCCATTTTTACTACTTTGGTCGTCTCCTACCTCTAAATCATGACCTAGGGCTTCACATTGTGCACGTGACAGAAAATTTCGAAGGCCAAAAATCTTTGATTTCATCTTCTCCCGGTAAGAGCTTCACTTTAATCTAGAAATTTTTTATTTTCATCATGGATTTTTCCTACTTTAATTGAGATATGATGTTTTTTTATGGAAAAGGTTAAAGAAAACTCATGGTGAAAAGTTTCTTACTAAATAATCTTACTTGGAGAGTTAGATTTTGATTTTTGTGATTTATTTGGATTTTATTTGGATTTTCATAGAAATTCCAATAGCTCCACGAGTAAAGAGAGGAAAGCCAATAGAAGATTTTGATGCAAGGAGATTTGTTAATTTCAAAGCCCTACATTGTTATAGCACTCAAATGGAATCTAAAAAGTTGATCCAAGAACGGGCATTTGCTAACCCGGGTGGCGAGATTGAGAGGTTGATCGTCGCCAGAAATTGGGAAAGGTTTTGCTACTTCACTGCAGTAGCTATTGTACTAATGATTCGAGAGTTTTATGCCAACTTGAGGTTTACCACTGACGATCACTTCCTTGTGAGAGGTAAGCAAGTTGAATTTTCTAAGGAAAGGATCAATGTTTTTTATGGGTTGAGAAATGTATACCATTGTGAATACGCTGCATTCGTAATGAGTGATTCATCACTGGATGAAGTGATTGCTTTTCGAAATGATGGAAGAGAAGCATGGAAGATTAAAAATATTAAGAAGGTTAACTTCTCCGCTTCCATGATGACTAGTCAGTCAAAGGTATGACACCACTTCATCTCTGCTAAATTACTGCCAACAAATCATCTCACTGATGTAACAAAGGATAGAGTTGTGCTAAACTTCTGCATTCAGAAAATAAAGGCAGTGGCAGTGGATGAGTGGATGTTGGTTCTCTCATTATTCATCAGGCTCGAATTATATCTAATAGTGCTACAGCCAGTGGATTGGGGTACCCTACCTTTATTTTCACTTTATTTGACCAATCAGGAGTAGAGTCCCATAGAAGCCATAAAATCCTATTGGGAAACATAGGGTTCAAAGATCAAAATCATTTGTTGAGTCTAGGAGTGGAGGTATTAATAGAACATCTATATCAGCTACAGGGGCCTCTACATCTCCCTCGCTTCACTTAAAAATATTATGGAGTAGCTTATGATTCAAAAAATGGATATAATTAATATGCATAATTAGATTGGAGAAATTGGAGCAAGAAATGCTCATAGTGATGAGTATAAGCAGAGGAGAGTTCAACATGTTATAGTTTTTCAGGAAGCTATGGTTAGATATCTTAGGGGTGAATACAATTTGGAATTTTCAACTTACCCTAGCCTCACTCCTTATGCTCCTATTCATGATGAAGAAGAAGAAGATGATGATGATGATGATGATGATGATGAGGAAGGCGATGAGGACTAATATTCTTAGGAGTCTAGTTTAGTTTATTTTGTTTGTTTGTCTGTTATTTTTTTTATTATGTTGTTATTTGATGTCATTTGAAACAATTGTAATAAATACTTTCATTTTGTTTTGTGAACCTAAATTGTAATAGTAATAGCAGATTTTTACTTTTTCTGTATTTTTGGTTTTTTCAGTTTTTGTTTCTGCTTTTAATTTTCAGCAAATCCTTTAGAATATATTATGTTTGATTTAATGTTTTAAAGCCTATATGTATTTTTAAAGTTAGTACCTGCAAAATAATAGAAACCAATATCATACTCAGAAATCTTCTACAGGTTAGTTTTTATTTTTATGCATTTACTGTTTTCTTTCACCTACTACATTTTGTACTAAAAAAATTTTAAATCACTTCAAAACTCAAAACTTAAGTTTGGGGGAATTAAGTTTGGGGGAAAGAATTAAAAAAAAAGGTTAACTAAATTTTATTTGTCCTCAATTAACTATAGTTTTAAAATTATTTAACATAACCTGAGATATTGAGATTTAACTTTGAATGACTATACTTATGTTTATGAATATTATGGTAAATTTAGGTAAAACATTTTTAATAATAAAGGTCAATTTTTAAGTTAAAAAGGTTTGGAATGATAAGATAAGACTATATTTTTCTATTTTAAGTAAAGGAAATTGTAATTTTGAAGTATTGAGAATTTTAGAGTTTTATGTAAGAAATAAAGAATGAAGCTTTATGAAAAATCATAAACTAATATGAATTTATGAAGTGAAGAAAGGTGAGGAGTTTTAACTTTAAGAAGGGGATAGTGAAGTTCAAAATTATTAAAGGCTTTCCAAATATAGTAATCTTCATTTAAAAAAGAAAAAGAAAAAAAATGATTGAAAAGATCCTAAAAGAAAAGGAAAAAGGAAAAAAGAAAAGGAAAGAAAAATGAGTGAGGAGAAGCTTGAGGAGATACCTAATCAAAAATTAGCTTCACTTGAATCAACTTAAGGAAAAGGCTTTATTACATTTTCTAAACTTGTATTGAAATATTGGTAACATTACTAGTAAAGTTTTCATGAAGTTCTTTTTCATATGAATGTTTTAAGTATCCTTAATATGACAAATTGTAATTTTTTTTTGAAATGAATAGAGATTCATAAATCTTAAATTTAATTACTAAGAACTCTTAGACTTAGAGTTTGAATCTAAGTTGTTAATGATTTTTCTTAAATCTTACTATTTTATTTATTAAACTAAAGTATATGAGTTATAAGTTAATCTTTATCCTAACTCATACGCTTTAATGTAATAAAATTGTCATTTGAGGACAAGTAACATTTAAGTTTGAGGGATTTTGATACACCACAATAATATGTATTTTTAACTATAAATTTTATGCTTATTTTTTGTGATATTGCACATTAAAGAATGGTATTTTCATATTTTTGTTGCAGGTATAACAATTTTAGGCATTTGGAGAAAAGGTAGCAAAAAGAACGAAATTTTGAGCCAAACAACGAATTTTGGGAATGTTGGCGCCAGATGCATCAGATTGGTGCGGATGCACCATTTTACAGAGAGCTGGCGCCAGATGCGCGAAAACCCAGAACAGTGCGGACTTAAGCAAGTTGGTGCAAGAAGCGAGAGAGATGACTTTTTGCAAATTAAGCCGGTTCGAGACAAATTTTGCATGAATTTTCAAAAGGACACTTGTTCTAAACACCCCTTGGAGTGATTCAATACATCTAGACACTTTGGAAGGTTCTTTTATGAAGGGATATGTCTCTTGGATCAATGGACATGTCTTTTGAATTCAAAAGAATTAACTTTTGGATAGAATTTTTGGAGGGAAATTTGAATTTTTTTGGAGGGAGGAGCCTTCGATAAAAGAGAAGTCTATGAGAGAGAGAGGGTGTGTGGCATGTAAAGGGAGCGAAAGAGAGAAAGAGAGAGTGAGAGAAAGTCAAGGACGTAAAGATTTTCTTCAAGGATTGTAAGAGTAGAGGGAAGGTGAGAGATTTCTTCTTTATTATACTTCTAAGAGAGAATTGAGAGTGCTTGTAAGGAGAGAAAGAATTGAAGAGAACTTCTAGGAATTTGCTTGGGAAGGATTATCAAATAAGTTGTCTTTTATTTCTTTTCTTTTGTAAACTTATTTTTATTAATGAAATATGTGTTTTTTCGTATCCTTCTCATGAATTCTGAGTAGTATTCTTTATCATTCTCTCTACTTTGAGATATGGTTTTGTGAAGAATTAATTTTTTTTTATATGGTTTTAAATGTCAATAATTTGTGATGATTAGAACTCTGATCTTCATTTACTTTTCAATCTGGTCAATTGAATTATTAAAATGTGCTAAGAAATATATGTTCCGAATGAGCTATGATTTTTACAACATAATGAGAATCACATTTGATTTTATGAGAGAGGATGCCATCCATGGAGTTGAATGCAAATAAATAAAGAAATATACTTTGTTGGATGCAGAATTGGAGATTTTAAGGTGACATATTAAAATACCCAATTTGGTCCAGTTTATTGGAAACAGATGCGAGATTGTTAGCTCTCGGGTGAAGGAGTAGTGGGAGCTCTGGAGTGGCAGGGGGGGAGACTCCTCTCCCCACCCACAACAAAATTAGGGACCAAACTTTGGATTAGTCAATGTTGTTTATGCACTTGGAAGAGAGTAAAGAATATGATTGCTCCTATTTGACACAAAATGATTTATAATGTATTTTCAAATGACTTTAATTTCTTCGTAATCTATATACTTATTGTAAAGGGGAATGATGCTTTCTTAAATTTGAACTCTTTGTCACAAAAACTTTTTTTAGTTTTCGTAATTTTACTTTTCAAATTTTAGTAATTAGTTTATTTAACTGTCTTTTACTGCATCTTATTTAGCATTCACTCTATTACTTTATATTCAAATTTAACACTTCACTTTTATAGTTTAAAATTGTAGTTTAGATTATAATTTTAAAAATTTACTAATAGGCATTTCCAACTTCCCTGTGGGAGCAATATCTAGGACTTCATTAGAACTAGGACTCCATTAGCGCCCTTTTTACTTGAGCGATACGTATACTTGTGTTATTTTTAGAGGATTTGACAGTTTAAAGAGTTTTAAAAGATAAAACTATTTTCATTAAAGTTATTTTTGTAGGGATTAATTTGCATATTTACTATTGTATCTACCATGTGTATTTTGTAAAATTGAAAGATATTTACAAAATTAACACACTAAATCCACCTCACATCACCTTCCCTAGTGCCAATAGTCACCTTATAAATCCTTAGGGCATCTAGAAGCCATTCAAAAGTGTTTCTGGCCCCTAGGCACCAGAATATGACACCATGGCACCAGAACTAGGCGAAACTAGTGTCTAGGTGCCACGCTATTAAAAACACCCCCGTTTCGCTCTATCTTGCTCCATTTCACCCCATTTCAGCTCCAATCAACTCCAAGTTTTATACCTACAAGATAAACATGAAAATAACATTTTTATAAGTACAATTTCATTCAAAAACATGTGATAAATGTAAAGGAGATTAAGCATAAAAAGACATATCAAAATGCGCAAGATTAGAATTTTCTTCCTTGCTCGATTTGACTCCAAATTGCACCATTTCTGCTTCATTTTCTCCAAAAATCCATTTCTTGTACCTGGAACCAAAAACATGCAAAATACCTTTCTTTAAAGTGCAATATCATTAAAAATGATCATAAATGTATATAAAAAAATTGTTAATTTTTTTATGTGTCAGTTCCCACAAACTTAAATATTTACTTGTCCTCAAGTAACACTACAATTTCAAAAATATGTTGATTTGTATAAGTGGGTTTCTTTAAGATAACATTAAAATTTTGTTCTAGAAATTTTATAGTCTAAGTTAGAAGAATTTCCAGTAAATTATATGATATCTAAGGTATCAGAATATTTAGTATTAAACTTAGGAATCTTGATTTTCTATTTAATTCATAAGTAATTGAAAAGTTTCCAAACTTTGAATTCTTAGAAAAATATTAATTTTAGAATTTATCGAGTTTGGCTTTATTTGGGTTAGATCATGCCATATAAACTCATGATGAATCAGAACTCCTTTCAAAGAGGAAGTCAAAGAACCCACCAGAATTAATTATGTTAGAAGACCAAATCCTCACCTCACTCATTGGTCGCTCAGACATTCGGGTCGGGGACGTACAGGTGGATCACACCTTCAAAGATACAAGTCTCCTCAAGTACGACAACATCAACCAGACTCAGGATGGATCACTCAGACATGGGAAATGTCCTAAATTGTTTGGGCGAGTACTTTTTATCCATTCAAACAAAAGTAAGAGAAGTGAAGAAGGAGAACCAACAAAATGGAGGAAAAGAAAATAAATGTGCGGAAGGATCCACCCTCAGCCCTTAAATATAGGGCGCTAAAAAAAGTTGAAATGCAATAGAAAGAATAACGCCTTGATTTTGAAAACACCAAATCTCTTAGGCAAAAAATTAAAGAGAAAAGAAACTAAACACACGCACGTCGAACCTAAATCTATTTATATTGTCAATTTGAGCTTGGATTTGCAGGACTGGCCATTTTGATCGAAGGTCGGCAAGCTCCACCCAAAGAGCCGCCAATTCCTCCCGTAGAGCCACAAATTCCGACGAGTACTTCTGCCTCAGGGTCGTCAGCTTATTCTGGATCTCCCTTACCTCTGTCTCCAACTATAGACTATCAGTTCCCCTTAAGGTACCTTTTTGAGGGACAGTCGGAGCGATGACTGTCCCCCCCCACCCCCCCCCCCTCAGCTACGCCAAGGCCTGGAACTCAGCCAACACTTAGTAGCGATGAATCAACACCAGATTAGCATAAGCATCATCAACAAACAAACAAACATTAGTGCACAAAAGAGATTTCTAACCACAACATATCATTTCCTCATATCTAAGGCTCAGTCCAATTTGGGTCACATGAACGAAGTGTGGCTCCCTTCTCCTACCTTCATTTCTCTACCAAAATTCTTCTTGTACATGAGGTAACTACCTGCCTTCGGGGCAACTACTGCCATCTTCTTCTTCTCAAGCTCCCTCTCAAAGTGGAACTGCAACGTAAAAGACCCGAAACTTGACAATATGTCCTCAATAACGGAACCTTCTAAGAAATTATTGACACTTGCCATGGAGACCATTATTCAAAAAATAAGAAAAATTGGGAACTAAATATGTATGTTAGAAATATGTCAGCATGAATTTTGAAGAAATTCAAGGGACTAAGGCGCTGTTTGGTTCGGCTTCTGCTGCGCGGCGCGGCGTGCGACAGCGGCTTCGTCCCGTATTCCGGTGTTTGGTTCGACGTTTCGCGACAAATTGTTGGCGAATCGGATCGATCCGCGGCCGCGATATTAGGCCGCGGTCCCCGCTTTTCTCTTACCCATTGTCCCGCTTACCCCTTTCGTTTCTCTTCAGCCCTAACGACTTCCCTTGCGGCTCTCCTTCGTCCTCTTGCTTCGTTGCCCCACGATCGACAGATCTGAGGTATAACGAGCATTTTTCTTCTTCTAATCGCAGATTTGAGGGTGCTTTACGATTTTTTTGAATGTGATGTTTTCTCTACTCCTATCCTTCCTACTTCGGCGATTTTTTCTTCAACACATGGAAAAAACGACTGTGATGTTCTTTACCCCTTTCTTTCATCACTAGGATTTTGCCTTCTCTTTACCTTCTCGTTTGACCCATTCTTGTTTGGTGGCTGACCGCTCAAGATTAGTAGCAGATTGTGGTTGTGGTGGTTGATTCATGTGTAGTCGACGTTGTTAATGCAATTAGTAGTGTGAAGTGCATAGATGACAGTGCATATGAGCTGTCGAATTGATGTGGAGTTGGCTTGTTAATGTCATGATACCTTACTCTTCTTCCTCCAAATGATGTTGAGTTGGGTTGGGAGGGGGATTGATCATTCCCTTCTTCTCTTGCT
>NW_018252963.1:91680-93008 GCF_001263595.1 Phalaenopsis equestris
CATAACACTTTATATTTTATCACAGAACGAGTCAATGCGGGGAGCCATGGAACGATTCCAACACTCATCGGAAACAATAAGCAGGTACTTCTCAGTGGGTTTGACTTCCCTCGTCAGTTTAGCGCAAGCTATAATAAAACCCGAAGATCCAACGTTTGCCAGAACGCCAGCACAGATTCGCAACGATGCCCGATACATGCCACATTTCAAGGTACACATTCATAATTTAAACCAATATTAATGGGTTGCATATTGAAATGATTTAACTTTATTTGTGAAGGGTTGCATTGGCGCAATCGATGGAGCGCATGTTCATGCTAGGGTATCGGAAAACGAGAAAGTTGCATTTATCGGCCGTTCCGGGAGCACAACTCAAAATATCATGGCAGTTTGTGATTTCAACATGTGTTTCACATTTGCAATGGCTGGATGGGAGGGCAGCGCACATGATAGTAGAATCTTCAAAATTGCAACGAGAAATCCGGAGTACAATTTTCCTCACCCACCACAGGGTTAGTACCTTACTCTACCCAATGCAGAGGGGGTACCTTAAACCCTATCCTGACACAATGTATCATCTTCCAGATTTTCAGAGAGCCAGCAATCGTACGAGAAACAGAAAAGAGGTCTTTAATAGAAGACATTCATCCTTACGAGGCGTTATTGAGAGGACTTTTGGAGTTTGGAAGAAAAAATGGGTAATACTACAAGATATGCCACCTTATCCATTTCCAAAACAGGTGCAAGTAGTGTTAGCCACTATGGCTCTCACTAACTATATTCGACGGCATCCAACTCGAGCTAATGTTGACTTCGAGCATGTAGAGGTCAATGATGACGAAGTACCTGTCGAAGCCTATGAATACCGCATTGGTCAATCTCTATCAACAGAGGAGAACGACAATGCTTCAATTTGCACGAAAGATGGAGAAGGTGCGAGTGAAATGAAAGCCCTTCGTGAGGAGATTACTGCCTCATTAGTTGGAGACTGATTACTTCGATTCAGATCTGCTGTAAACACAATTTGTGAAGGGGTTCGCGTTTTTATTTCGGTTTATATATTTAAATTTTGATGATAGCCTTTTTCATTACCTAATATGGTAATAATTATGTTTTATACTGCATTGTTTTTCAGGATAAAATGACTTCCAGGATGTCTGCTCCCCCCCGACGAGTGCTTTGTCATTGTGGCCTGCAAACCACACTTTTGACCTCACGGCAGGCACATAGCTACGGTCGGAAGTTTTATACATGCCCCCGAAGCATTGCCGATCAATGCAGATTTTTCCGATGGGCGGACAGTTTCTCTGATGCAGAGGATGACGGTG